>NW_027105291.1:8424-9143 GCF_000696795.3 Halyomorpha halys
CTAATCTTGCATCCTCTTCCATTCCTGACAATCCTCCGAGGCGCCTGAAAAGAAGATGGCCACGAGACCAGCTAATGTAAAATGTCATTAGAGTGCTACTAATGGGTAGTTTCTCTACACGCCTGTAACACTCCAATTTAACTTAGATCACATTTACTAAATGTATCATAATGTACAGTTGTAAATGGCAATAAATAAATATTTTAAAAAAATGCTATCATATTATTATGTTCAGTTATCTAAAATACAACAATAACAAAATTCGAAAGTTAATATCTTCTATTCTCATTACTCTTCACGGTTGGATTAGCAAAGGTTACTTTTGAATCCTTACCTGTCATAACAGTAAGTAATAATTTGATTTAAACTTTTTTGAAACATTATTTGTCAGAACATCCAGCTATACATATAGCATACCTCCTATATCTACGTACCAAATGCCCACTAAAATCATTACAGGAGGGTATGAAAAAGAAAAAAAAAATATTTGTCAGAAAGCCAGGAATCCTAGCTACTAGACCATACCGGAGATAGATATACATATATATGTATATCTATTGAACATATATGTATGTTCAATTACTTATTTCGTCAGGGGGGTACGAACAAAAAATAAAACAAAATATTAGTCAGAAAATTCAGTTTTCTAAAATAACAACATTTATTTTTAATTTTTCTCAACAAATTACTAGTTAGTTGTGAAAGTTACGAAATTTATA
>NW_027105291.1:11848-12406 GCF_000696795.3 Halyomorpha halys
ATTCAATACAGACTTGATATGTACTCGATAATTTAAACTAAAGGCTTATTATTTTTATTTACTTATTTTTTTTTTAATAATTTATTTATTGATATTTACAACTGTAACTGAAAAAGTTTTGTTGTTGTTGCGGTACATTCTCTTAACATATCCTGTAAATTTGGAGAGAATCAGTGAGATTCGTGTGCATTACATTCAGTGAGATCGTTTCCGCAGTAGCGACAAATCCGTGCATTTTGTTTATTCATGATAGTGGGTGAGTCGAGTATGGCCTATCCGAAGACCGGTTAATACATCTCTTTGTAGCAGGTTCAAGGTGGACGTTTCATGGTCTGTTAGAGTATTCTTAACTTGTTGTCTCTCGAGATGAACCATTCGTCTAACTCTTGCCATCCAATTTTTTTGATCCAAGAAATAACATTGTTGAATGTTGATGATGTTACGACTTGGCCTGTCTTTAATTCTAGTTTGCCTTTTCATTCCCGGTGATCCCACAATGACCTGGCAGCCATAAAAACAAGACCCTAGAACCCATGTTGTTCAAAGTTTTCAAGTGCT
>NW_027105292.1:0-798 GCF_000696795.3 Halyomorpha halys
TTGTAAAAAGAAGAAGATATATTTTTAATTAAAAGCAAGGCTGACCTAAGTGAGTGGAAGGTTATAAATAGTTTGTTTATATGGTAGTGATAGTGTGGATAAATTGAAAATTATTAGTTTTAAATATTTATTAATTTTTAGAAAATAGGTTATAAGAAATAGGTAATTAGAAAAAAAACATAAGCTTAGGTAAGCTTATTAATAATAAATATGATTCTCTAATAATTGACTCTTTCATAGGGGGTGTTTGACTTATAATTAATGACCTGGGCAGAATAGCCTGAAAAACAAATTTTGAATTTTGATGTGAGGTGAGAATTTATATTGAAGGTATGTTATATTATTAGTGATAATGTTGTTGTTATAAATGTTACAAATTAATACATAATATAAGCTGTTAAAAATTTAGATTGTCCTTGAAGATGGCCGAAATGGCCGAAACGTTGGACCATTGATGAAATAAAAAGTGTTGAGACTATACGAGGATACAATTTTGATTTAGATTATGTTTATTTAAGCATAACTAAAAAAAGTATGTAAAAAAATTATTTTAATACAACAGGAAACTAGTTTTAAAAAATTAAAAAAACGAACATAATTATAAAGTAGTAATAAACATAAAATAATATCTTAGAGAGAAAAAGTTATAAAAAGAATCAAAATACAGATATATCATATTATAAGAGCATAACACTAATCTTTTTTTTTTAATAATTTATTTATTGTTATTTACAACTGTATATACCAGGGCATTCAAAAAGTCCTGTCGTTTTTCGTTTGTTCGTTGTTTATTTTGAT
>NW_027105292.1:2793-3251 GCF_000696795.3 Halyomorpha halys
TCACTGACAATATACATGTGTCATCGGCATACGTGGTGAGGATTGTGTTAGGATGGGTTGGAATGTCAGCTGTGAAAACTGTATAAAGGATAGGAACACTAATCGTAAAAACGAATTCTCAGTCTGAAGAAATCTCATGTGCATAACAGGTGCAACTGAAAGCCATATGACTGGGACATATCGGTCTTTTACACTGGTTGCAATTCATTTTTGTTTTTTTATTCGCTCTCCTGGAACAGAATGCACAAAGCCCCTCCGTAATAGTGTGGCATGAAAAGACAAGTTTTTGTTATAATGGCCACACTGATATACACTAATAGTATCGAAATATAATCAATAGTAAATAATACGTACCTAATGAACTTCCTGCCTCTTCAAACCTGCGTTTCCCTAGTTCTGATATTTTTTTTCCTCCAGAAAATAAAATTGTATGGGTTAAATACACTTGACGTACGTCA
>NW_027105292.1:6571-6954 GCF_000696795.3 Halyomorpha halys
TTAATGAGTGAAAAAAAAGAAAAGATGGACGCTTCTCTGGCTGTAGACAAGATGAGTCTCATTAGTCTGGGTTGCTTCTCACCACAGAGAGCGCTGGAGGAGATTAGTTTTGACTGTTGGCCACAAGGGCGCTAGTATATCTTGTAGGTTATTATATGCTATAATGTATTATGGTGGCCCCTTCAATTCAACCTTTCAGTTGCCGTAGGTTAGCCGGAACAGTTCCAAAGAGATCTACTAAGGTACCTCATCCCTGATGTTGGTACACTCTTCCAACACGGTTCGGAGAGTATGAAGGTAGAGCAACACATGCATCTTGGTCTTCCCGGTGATCATTGATACTGTTAGTAATTTTGTAATTAACCTCTATCTTGCTCGAGCTA
>NW_027105292.1:9239-10165 GCF_000696795.3 Halyomorpha halys
ATTTTTCATCAAAATCAACTTAAACATCTATTTCCCTCTTAAACTAGATACCTAAAGCTCAATTAATTTCAGTATAAAATAAATAATCAACATTTTAAAAAATTAAAATCTGTTGTTGTGAGCGCACACAACTTTCACTTACCGAAAGCGAAAATTTCCAACATTAAATTTTTATGAAAGGAATATGGTCCGGGTGCGGTCAAAAAAACTCAAATAGTAGAATTATACTGTTTTATTGAGCCAACGTTTCACCCCACGTTGCAGGGCTTCGTCAGGGCTATTTAAAATAGTATAATTTCCAATAAAATAATGGCAATAAAAGGGTATAATTCTACTATTTGAGTTTTTTTGACCGCACCCGGACCATATTCTTCGGAAGTTGGAAACTTTCATCTTTACACACGGTCAATCAATAATCTTCCATTAAATTTTTGTGTTTCTGTTGCCATGAAAATTCACATTTTAAAATTTTTGCGCATTTCTATGTGCAAATAACTATTATCAACTTTGTTCCTGCTAAGTATATAAAAGCTGTCGAGGTGGACAACCACCTCTTATAATCTTACACAAGTAAGATCTGACTCCAATTGATAATGTTGGGGATTTTTCACCAGAAGGTCTCGTCAATGCGTTCGAGAAAATTTAGAAGAAGCACTCCCTTGGAGGCCCAAAACGCAGTAGACATGACCTTTCTTGCTGACAGCGTTTGCAAACACTTTCATGGTTTCTTGGGAGAATGTCTGTGTGCCCATTTCATCGACTGTTTTTTTTTCACAGCTGACATGCTTCAGCGAAGTCTCGTCCCCGATTACGATACGATCCAGAACTGCATTACCATTTGTGTTGTATTCTTGGAGAAAGGACGGTTCTGCAGCCAGTCTCTGTTTCTTTCTTATTTTCTAAGTGAAAATAAACATTCGTGGAAC
>NW_027105292.1:12015-12411 GCF_000696795.3 Halyomorpha halys
TCGACTATCTTCAAAAAAGGAAAAACTCTTATAGGAGCATACTAAAAAAATCCCGTTTCACCAAGACAACGTCTCACACTTCGGCGAATATCCATAAATTTGAACTGCTTGGCCATCCGCTTTACTCACAAGATCTAGCCACAAGTGACTTCTTTTTCGTCAAATGAAACAACCTTCATGAACAATTATTTTGCAGAGAAACACCGAATACTTTTTGGACGGGTTGAAGAGATGGTAACATGCTGAGAGAAGTGGGTAGTGTTACAAGGAGACTATGTTGAAAAAAAAATAAGAAAAAATGTCCTATCTTTTTGTTAGGTCGGAAACTTTTCAGACCACCCTCGTACTTGAATGTCCGACATACAAATAAAAACGAGAAATATTATTCAAAGATCT
>NW_027105293.1:0-6245 GCF_000696795.3 Halyomorpha halys
GAATGGAGCTGAGGATGTAAATTGTTATTATTTATTTTAATTTATTAATTTTTATTATTTAATTTAATTTGTTATTATTTATTTAACTTTAAAAATCTAATTTGGATTCTGCTATAAATTTGCACAACGCCTGAATAGTAGCCCTATCTAGATCTGCCAGCCCTCGGAGGAAAGCGCTATTGTTTTGGATGAGGGGATATTTAATCCTGTATTGTCATATCTAGTGCAATTTAGTATAATATGTAATGGCTCTTCGATAGAGTTGCATGTCGAACATTTATCATTATTTTTGACTTTGATTAATGTTAAGCCGCGATTTGTACGACCGTGGTTCATTCTTAATCTTGTAAGTAAGACTATATCTTTCTGTTTAACTTGACACAAGTGTTAGAGAACCATGGGCGTGGAGAGACGTTAGGTTGGATAGTGAAATGGTCTTTACCTTTCAAACTTGACTCCCAGGCATACCTATCCTGCCATTCACTAATGAAGTATTTTTTTAACCATCTAAAAAATTCCTGATAAAGGCAGTTTCGCATTTTCCACTCTACTCGAACATCGTTTTGCTATCTTATTAGCTCGCTCATTGCCGTACAAACCCATATAATTCAGCTGAATATGCAAAATTTGGTGGGGAAGTTTATCGATGTATCCTGGTTATATTGGACATCATTTATCCCGACTGCAACTTTGTTTTTATCTTTAGATGCATCTGTATAAATTTTTAGATAATTTTTATACTTTTCAGACAATATTTCTAGTGTTTTTTATTTTAGAACTGTAGGTGGATAGTGTATTTTGGTTAAATTTGATTGGAATAGTTTGGGATTGGTTTTTATGTTGATTTGTGACTTTGGAATGGGAGCACATAGGTCGAGTGGTCCGGGGTTGATGGCAAGTGTGTTAAATAAATGTTTTGTTTCTTGGGCTATGATTCCTACTTTTGGAATGAATAAAGTGCCGTTTTGAATAGCTTGATATAGAGGAAGACGGCTGTCAGAGACCACTTTTAAAATGAATTTTTTTACTAACCAATTTCTTCTCATTTGGAGTGGCGATTCGCCAGCTTCCGCTTGCAATGCATTTGTAGGGTTTGTGCGGAATGATCCTAAACATACCCTAAGAGCATTGTTTTGAGTTGCATCTAGTTTTTTAATTAATGGTGAGCTTGACTCATTGTATATTATGGATGCATAGTCTATTATTGGTCTCGTCATAGTTTTGTAAATGGTAAGTAGATTATGTGGGTGGGCTCTCCAAGTTACCTCTGTTATTGATTTTATAATGTTAAATGTTTTGGTTGCTTTGTTGTAAGAGTTTTGGATGTGTGTTCTAAAGGAAAGTTTCGTGTTAAAATAAACCCCTAAGAATTTTATTGTATTTGTAACGTCTATTGCACCTCTACTTGTGTGGATAGTTAATTGTGTTAAGTTTAATTTTATTCTCTTTGTGAAAGGGATAATTTTGCATTTTGATATGTTAATTTGAACATTAACTGCATGTAGGTTTTCTTCCAATGTATTGAATCCTTTCTCCAGTGAGTGGTGCCCTTCTGATATATTTGAGCTCGTTGTGTATAGTATTAAATCGTCAGCATATTTTGCATTTATCGGGCGGGTGCTTGACTATAAAGTGTGTATAAATATTGAATAGAATGGGACTTAACGGATCCCCTTGGGGTAAGCCTGTATTTGAGTGAACCTTAACTTCTCCTTCGGATGTTTGCTAGTGGTATGTTCTAAATGAAAGGTAATGAACGATCCAATTAGTCATCAGAACTGGAAGGTTGATGTTTACCAAAATTTCTTTTAACTTAATTATGTCAACTTTGTTATAGGCGTCTTGGAGGTCCAATGAAATTGCTAGGAGAATATTTTTGTTTTTGTAATTTTCATATATTTCATTTATTAAAAACATAATACTGTCGATTGGTGATTGGTTTTTTGAAATCCAAACACATTTTGACTTAATATTTGATTATTTTCGAGAAACCACTCAAGTCTATGTTTGATCATTATGTTAAAAGTCATGGCAATGCAAGAAATGAGGGTGATGGATCTCTACCAGGTTTAGATACGGGAATGATTGAAACCATTCTCCAATCGGAAGGTATGTTTGTTGTTTCCTACAAATCATTGAATGTTTTGAGTAGTTGTAACTTCAAAATTCTGGGTAGAAGAGCTATCTATCATTGGTTAGTTAATTTCATCCAGACTAGGGGCTGTGCATCTTTTCCCGTGTAAAACACCATCCAGTTCTGTTTCGTTAAATTTACAAACAATTGGACAAGCTGAGTTGATTTTATTTTTATCTAGGTCAATAGTTAGTTTGTGTAGTTGACTGGGTATGGAATTGTCTCCGATCTGCTTAAGAAAGGCTTCTGCTTCAGTTTTACTTATGGTTATTGGATTCCTCGATGATGAAGACCTCTTCCCTTGAAAACATCGAATTTTATTCCACATTGTTTTGTAGTTGCTAGGATCCAAATCATTTCTCCAGCTATCTTTTTTTGCCTTAGCTATGAGTTTTTTTTACCTTGTTAATGTTGGCTCTCATTATCTTATAATTCTCTACGTTTATATTTTTTCTATAATCTTTTATTGACGCAGTCTTCTGTGTATAGGCCTTCTTCAGGTTCTCATTCCATCAAGGTTTTGGAGAGAACTTTATCCAAGGATAGTATTTAGTTCGCGGTATCGCCACCTCTGCTGCTTGATTTATCAAAGTGGTTAAATCTTTTAGGTTATTCACCGGATGTGGCTTTAAATTTTCAAGTTGCATGACATATAAATCTCGATTAATTTTTTTAAATTCCTTCTAGCTTGGGCAATAGCGGTGAATGAACAAAAACGGAAAGAAATGGTTATTATTAGGTGGTCACTACTTAGGGTTTCGTCAGTTATTGACCATGATATCCTGTGTGATAGTTCCTGACTTACAAAAGTCAGATCTGTGATGGAGATTTGTGTTCTGGACATCCAAGTCGTGTAGCTTTGCCAAATTCATTCAGTAATACGACCGGCTGGTGAGATAATTGTTCAACTATCATGTTGCCTCTTAGAGAGGCTCTTAAGCAGCCATAACATTTGAATTCGGCGTTAAAATCACCTCCTATGAGCAGTCCTTTATTTTATCAGAAATTGAGAAAATGCTAGCGATGTGGGTGGCGCTTGGTCTGACAGAGGGGGGAATATATACCGAAACGAAACAAATATTTGGATCTAAGTTAGTAGATTCTACTGCAATTACTTCGATAGGACCTGTATTATTTATTATCGTTCTTTTGTATTCTATCGAGTTGTGAATGATAATGCCTACACCGCCATAGTTATCATCCCTATGCTTCTTTATCACAGAATAATTTCTTGACTCATGTTTCTTTGTTTTATTGAACCAGGTTTCTTGCAGCAGCGCGATATCCATATAATTAATTAGTTCTTGAAATTTATTATTAATGCTCCGGCAGTTAAATTGGATAATGTTTAAATTATTGACGCATTTGATCAGTTTCGGTCGTGACATGATAGAATATAATTGGTAAAGTAGAAATATATGTGTTGTATTACGAAAGTTTTGGAATATTGAGATTCTGTTCCTTGTTAAGTATTATTGTTTTCCGATATGGTGATATGCTATTTATGATTTGTTTGTTTTCTTGGACAAAAGTGTAGAAAGATTGACCTATTATATTGAATGTTTCCTTTTCATCTGATAAGTTTCGTATCTTCATTATTAATGAATTAAGGAATTGTATGTATTTATGTTATGTATTTTAGCTTTATATTTCCTTAGAGAGAAGTTTGTTAAAGAGCGATTGTGATTAATATTATCAGCGTACATATTTTGTGTCTCTGTTTGTGGTAGTTCCGGAAAATCAAGGAGAGAAAAATATTTGATGTGGTTATAGGCTGTACGAATTTAGCGGCTACATTATAATTTACGGGTTGTGTTGCCGTTATTTCTTTTATTTTTTCTTGTCGCTTTCTTTCTGGACAGGTCTTATCTGTAGTTAAATGCTGTAGTTTACAATGAAGACATTTAATTGTGTTAGCACTCTCATTTGTTTCCTGAGAATTTTCCCCACAGTTGTTACATTTATTTTTCCCCCGGCATTTTTCCTTTAAATGTGTAACCATTTTTGTAACCTCCTCGCATTTAGTCTCTCGACGAAACAAGCGACCTACACTAATTATTTTTTCTAATAAACAAAACCATATTTATTTATGTTGTTCTTTGCTGACCGCACCCCCCGACAAACTTCTCCAATAATGAATCTACGGCCAACTATCCACACCTAATTATTTTTTCTGTACAAACTAAATTTTCAAATACTTCTTTTTCATCGATATTGGTAGGAAACCTTTGATAACTCCATACTTTACTGTGTACTGTTTTGCAATGAAGGCTTTGAGGTTATTTGTTTTAAGAAGGCTATTAGTCATAAATCAATTGGCATACTCATCTAAAATTTATTTCAATTTGGTTTTTATTTTTCTTTCTAATAGAAATTACCTCTAAATTACTTAGCTCTAGTAGCTTAGCTATTTTCATATCATGAAAATATTCTGATTTATTTTCGTCATCTTTTTCGACTATTAGTACATAAGGGACTCGAAAATGGTTAAGGAATTTTGGCGAGTTTTCACAATGTTTTGGGCTATTTGTTTGTTCTGTGAGTTTGTTGTCTAATTGGAGTTCATGATTACTTAAAAATGAAGTGGGGTCGGGAGGTTTTTTATCTGCAAGATCTTCCGGATCCATCTTTAGTGCTGAATAAATACGAAAAGTATTTATCAATTAACAAAAGTTGATAAATAATAAAATATATTGGAAGGACTGGCCTGGTAATCCTGTGAGCTGTAGAGGTTAAGTGATGGATGTTAGAGGTCTTGCTTCGATGAAGTCTAGAAGACTACGGATTTTTATGTCATGATCTAAGGAAGCTAGAAAACAAAAAACATTTAAAATGGTTCTTAACTTGGAATGCTTATCTGCTACTAATCTACTGTTATTATGTTCGATCAGAGCTAATCAATACATTGGAATGAGAATAGAAAAAAAAAGATTAGCAATGTTCTCATTGTGTCCATGTGGACAAAATTTTTTAAGAACTATTTGTCTTTACACTCTCAATCGTTTCTTGAATCCAAGTTGTTCGGTTATTAATCCCCGTTTTTATCTTTGCTTCTTTTCATCTTCAACATTATAATACGGGTTGAGTTGATCGGAATCCCACCGTTCTCTATTTTCCTTTATATACTCGCATGAAAAATTCGAAGATGGAAAATTATAGGTTTTTTCTTAAATTAAATCAATTTTCGGTTATCTGATGTCAAAAAAACAAATGTGACGTGGTGCGCGCATCACTTACTACACACAATACGTCCACAAGTTTAATGTAGATTGGTGGGTTCGTGTTGAAGTTTGGTAATTTTTGAACTAAAAACTAGGAAAGGTTTTGAATTTTGAAGTTGATTATGAAGAACAATTTTTATTATTTTTTCGGAGCAGCGGTAGCAGCGTGGCAACGCGCGTCCACCAACCCAAAGGTTGTACAGGTTCTCAGATCGAGCCCTGATCCGAAAATCCGCTCATAAGCCCTGTCAGACTATGTCAATAAGGGTAGGACCTATCTGACATTAAATACTATTTGATTGTACATAAATATATCGAGTTTAGTTGCAATCGTCGTTTCCGTTTCCGAAAAAATAAATGTGAAAAATCGATCCTATCGATTTTATCGAAAAGTTCCTGTCACATCCCAGGCATATACTCCACACACTAAAAAAACAAAACAAGAATTCTAAACTTTGCTCGATATATTCGCATATATATGTTAGTGAAATTAAAAATACATCAAAAAATCAAATTAGCCACCTTATGATTGTATTTTCTTCATTTCCTTAAATAGTTGTATTTTAATAAGCTTTGTTAAATAAATTATGTATCGTTGTACAAATTGACTCTGGTTCTTTAATCACCTTTTCTTTTTCCTGTTAAATCTTCCAATATATGTTTTTTTTTTCGTCGGTCGAATGAAGAAGTTCTTTTTGAAGTTTTTTTTTTTTTTTTTCCCCTCGCCTGTCGTGGTGGAATACATTCTGAAACCAGAGCGAAGGCAACCCTGCCCCACCTGACATAACATGCAGCCTGATCTGCTGTGGTGAATTGCTTCAGTTCCATTACGTCGAGAGCAGGGTTAACGATAACAATCGCTGCTCTAGGCCTCCTCTCGCCACTGCCTA
>NW_027105294.1:0-301 GCF_000696795.3 Halyomorpha halys
GTATTTTTTTTACTCCAGCACTGAAAACATAATCAGCAAACTTCTAATACTAAGTTTCAAGAGTATTATACTTTTCTATAAATATCATATCAAAAAGTAATACAATGTTATAAAAAAATTATATAAAAATAAAAAAGGGCACAACCTCCACTGCTACCACCATGCACACCAATTTGTCCAGATCCAGAGTGACCACCTTCTAAATGAATTAAATATTTATTATTTCAAAATATCAATTTAAATATGAAACTTAGTGCTACATTATTCTTTGAGGTTGCATTCTTTTAAATTAAATTTAATA
>NW_027105294.1:3376-3692 GCF_000696795.3 Halyomorpha halys
TTAAGTGGAATGATTGTTACCTAATCCACCACTACCACCTCCATTTCCACCAATGTGTCCTGATCCAGAGTGACTTCCTTCTAAATAAAAAAAAAATTTTTGTAATTAAATATATTGATTTTCAATAATAAATTTGAATTTAGATGACAACAACAAAAATTTGAGAAAGCTTAACATTACTCAGTAATTATACTTAAGAGAAGAGATTGTTACCTAATCCACCGCTACCACCTCCATTTCCACCAATGTGTCCTGATCCAGAGTGACTTCCTTCTAAATAAAAAAATCTTTGGATAATTACATATAGTGATTTTTA
>NW_027105294.1:8900-10449 GCF_000696795.3 Halyomorpha halys
AAACCATGGTTACCATATTAACAAAGTCTACTAATTTCATGTCAAGAGAACAGAAAAAGTAATTTCTGTATTTAAAGAATAATTCTGTATTGTATTAATTTATTTTATAATAAAGTTATCGGTCAAATAAAAAAAATATAAATAAAACATTTTTTTTATTTTTAAGGCAATCCACAGTAAAGGTGATGTTTACCTAGTTAAAACCTATTCTAACCATGGTGGGGGGTTAAGTTTCATTTTGTGGGACCACCACTCAATGAAAAAGTCAACGCCCCCAGACCAGATTCGAACCGGCGCAGCCTACAGATCTTAGAATGATAGACCTAGGTCTAACCATCTGAGTTATGGTTGGCCCTTGAATAAAACTTTAAAAAAGTATTGCTAATTTTAAAAAATAATGTTTTTTTATACAAAAAATATTTGTTGTAACGGCTTTTTTAATTCTAAGTTTGGCCGTCATTAGTGCAGTATCCATTAGGCGTTTGATTTTCCAGCGAACAGGTTCGTTTTTATTCTTTTTTTGTTTTCTTTCCCCTTTCTTTATTTTACTCTTACCCCTTATTTTCTTCACTTTTATCCATTTTCCTTACCCACGTTATAAGTTTTGTTCACTATACTTATAATTTGGCTCTTTATCATCTATTATTGTTACATATATTTTCTTCCTCTCAATTTTCATTTTCTTTTCATATTTAAATTTTAAATTGATAATAACTAATATTTTCATACTTCTTTGCATTATATAACTTCATTTTTATTTCATTTCCTTAATTATGTTATTTTACCCACTTTTTCAATTACCTATGTATACATTTTATTTCCCGCTTCTCTCATCACTTCATTTTATTAATTCTATTTTGTAAAATTATTCATTTTATGTGTAAAATTATTCTGTTTATACTTTCCTTTTTATTTTTTTATACTTATATGTGGTTGTTATCTTGTTCTGTTTTAGCCCTGAAGAAGGCTAGAAACTCTAGCCGAAACGTTGGCACATTAAAAATAGGTTAATCGAACTTATTTGTGTTTTTCATTGACCGCACCCCCAACCATCTTCTCTTCATTCATCATCCACGGTCAACTATCTCTCATAATTATAAAATACTTTTATTTAAATCTACACAGTAGAAGTTATGACAGAACTATATGGAAGGAAAACAATGTTATTTACACTTATAATGGTTCAAGTAAATTCCATTATTTGGATACGTACATTCATATATACAGAAGGTAAATAAAGTGAATACCTTAATTTCGCTATTTATAATAAGGTATTACTAAATCTCACCTGCACTATGATGGCTTGTTCGATTATAGTTATAAGATCCTCCATATTGCCCTTCAGCATTATTGAAAACCTAAACCAATTATTAATGGTTAGTTTAGACGTAAATATTATATTAATAAAAAAAAACTAAATAGGTTTCTAGAAACAGTTAATTTTTGTTATATAACAATAGTTTTTAAAATCACTAAAAACTAAATAAATTTAAGTAAGGTACAACTATAAAAATGTTACATCGAATAAGACAGACTGTTATCTCTAAAT
>NW_027105294.1:12625-14111 GCF_000696795.3 Halyomorpha halys
ATAAGTTGACATGACATGGCCCAAATATGACAGACTAATTAGGAGTAACATTTTGGCTATCACTCAAATAGTAAATAATTGGTACACTGGACGCAAGTTTATGATAAGGAAAAATAATTTCTGAAAGGATTTCGGTATATAATGATTAAAACTAAAATGATCTATTCATAAACTACGGGCGAGTTAGCTTCCTACAAAACTCCGAAATATTGTCTTTCGGTTCATCTTTTCCGCGGTCTCCTTAATACATCAGATTTTTATTTCTAAATTTTTGATTTTCCTGAAAAATTGAAAATACGTGATTACCCGGGGCGCCATCATAAGGGTGGAAATATTCAATTAAAGAATTTGGCAATTTTTTTTGAATTTCCAATTCTCGAATTTTTGCGCCAATAATGGTGTATGCTGACGAAATTCCAAGAATTTAGCAACTTTCGAGTCTTTCATTGTTTTCTTTCATTCTTTGAATCACTGGTTTTGACAATTCAATCTGAGAAAAGTATTAAAAATTCCATTTTTGGAAAAAAAAAATCAAAAAACGAAAACTTGTGGTCTCGAAACCTTGTAGGACCTCTAAGGTATAATACTTATAAAATGAAAAGTAAGATATAATAAGAAAAATAAAGGTTGTAAATAGTAAATGAAGATCGCACCCGGACCATATTCCATTCATCTATTTACAACCTTTATTTTTCTTATTATATCTTACTTTTCATTTTATACCCCTGTTATTTTACACTTTTTTTTTTTCTTTTTCCCTTTTTGTAACTATAGTGTTTGTATCTTGTTTAGCCCTGACGAAGCCCTGCAACGTGGGGCGAAACGTTGGCTCAATAAAATAGTATAATTATCTACTATTTGAGTTTTTTTTAACAAACCCGGACGGACCATATTCCATTCATCTATTTACAACCTTTATTTTTCTTATTATATCTTACTTTTCATTTTATACCCCTGTTATTTTACACTTTTTTTTTTTTTTTTTCCTTTTTGTAACTATAGTGTTTGTATCTTGTTTAGCCCTGACGAAGCCCTGCAACGTGGGGCGAAACGTTGACTCAATAAAATAGTATAATTATCTACTATTTGAGTTTTTTTTAACAAACCCGGACCATATTCCATTCATCTATACACACGGTCAATCAATAATCTTCCAGTATTATTTACTATGATTGTATTTCGATATTATAAGTATATATTAAGGTGGTCTTTATAACAAAAATTTGTCTTTTTATGAGTTCACTTTATCTCTTCGCCGTATGCCAATAATAAAAAATATTACTATTTTTTTTTGTAAATTTCAGGTTCATATTCAGGCATTCTAAACAAATAAGAATTGCCACCAGTGTAAAAGACCGGTATGTGCCAGTCATTCGGTGTTTAATTGCACCAGTTGTGCACAAGATTTCGTATCATTCTTAACCCTAGAACGACACACTGGGGTGTCACATACCCCAGCACTTTTTAAATTTTGAATAATTCCTAC
>NW_027105294.1:14679-14983 GCF_000696795.3 Halyomorpha halys
CAAGTCATACATGATTATAATTTGAATAAAGGATGAACTGATACTTTTGACCAAATGTGTAAGGGGTACTCAACGGCCAGAAAAACAAGGAGGTGGCCACTCCGATTTTTTTGGAATGTTGTATCATGTCGGGGTGAACAGTATGATGTTGTTTACTCTGATAAAGTAGGAAAATAAAATGAAACGCAAAGACTTCATTTTTGGTCTGTGATATTCACTTCTGGAACCCTGCCTAAAGAGGAGGCTACAGGCAGAGGCACTTCGTCGGTCACTGCGCCTAGGTATTGATGGCATTTTAGGAATA
>NW_027105294.1:16552-17593 GCF_000696795.3 Halyomorpha halys
CATGGCTTGCCAACTAGATGATATCTCATTTTTCATTGGAAGACTTATTTCTTGTGGTGTCAGAATGGCCGCGCCCTGACCTGGAAGAGCAAGTTTTCGAGCATGTTTGTTTTTTGAATTCTTTAAAACTAGTTTGCCCTTGTATCAAAATAATTTTTATAATACTTTTTTTTTTTGTTATGCTTAAATAAACTTAATCTAAATCAAAATGTTATATTTTAAAGAATACGTTGAAGAGCTCTAAATAAGAAATGTGAGAAAAGTCTCAAGCGCGGGCATCCATGTTAAAACCGACTTAGCGAGCGATGACGGGTTAACCATGATGAATATCATTCCTGCCTGTTCAAAATAAACTTACAAAATGTTAATTTCTAGTTGTTCGTATAAAATGTTGGATTTTTGAAAAATTATATCTTTAGATCAATAAGACGCACGTATGTCTGCCAGCACTCAAAATAAAGGAAATTTAACTTAATATAAAGTAGTTTATGACACTTATCTTCGTAGGGGTAGTAGTTTTTATGATATTCACATATGAATATAAATTTGGGAAATGAAAATTTGTCCGTACAACTATAAATCAATTTATTTTAGCAAATTTCATGTAAACTATTACTCCTACGAAGATAAACATCATAAACTACTTTATAGCTCATTCTCCTCTTGGACTCTTGTACTAATTGTTTGATAAGAAAATATTTACTTATTTCATCGCTTAAATTTTTAAGGGCAAAACTCAGCATTAATGTGTTGTTATAGGAAAATAAGTCAAAATATCGGTTTTTGTTCGTTATTTTCATCAATTTGTGACCTAAACATTATTGTTTTTCAAGACTTCCTTTCCGGTCTCCATTTGAGAGTATATATAAGTTAAACGTTTCAGAACACAAAGACTAAAAAAGAAAAAACGGAGAGAAAATGACCAACTCGGTTGTTACTCAAAGATTGACTTTTATTTATTTATTTTTTTTTTCCTTACTTCCAAATTTATTTAATAGCAACAAATACAAATATACATAATAGTCTAATCCTAAATTACAT
>NW_027105295.1:0-473 GCF_000696795.3 Halyomorpha halys
TTTGATGAAAGTTTATAATGCAGTGATACAGGCATGTAGGGAAACTACCCATTGGTAGTACTCTAATCATATTTTTACACTAGAAGGTCTCGAGGGCATCTTCTTTTCAGGCGCCTCTGAGGATTGTCAGGAATAGAAGAAGCAAGGTTAAAAACTTGAAAGTTTTGGTGGTTAGGGAGTTTATAATGGAAAGAGTGATATCTGGTTCGGGCTAAATCGGTTACCTAGGTAACATTAAGGTCTTTATGTATGATTTTATTTGTGACAATGTAAGGAGCATTGAGGATTTTAGATTGTAAGGATTGAATACGAGAGGAATTCGAAGGTTTAGTGGAGCCCTAAAGCTCAACTCCGTATGTCCAGATTGGCCTTATAATTGTCATGTAGATCAGTCTTTTGTAATTCAATTTTCAAGTGAATATGAAACATACTACATATTTATTTATTGTATTATTTTGTACAGTTGTAAATTA
>NW_027105295.1:6351-7029 GCF_000696795.3 Halyomorpha halys
AGATAAATTTACAATTCACATCGCGGGCAGAATATCCTGCAAAACGTTTTTAAATAATTGGATGTGAGGTGTAAATTATATATTTAAGGTATGTTAAATTGTTAACAATGTTGTTTATTAAAAATGAACTTATGATAAAAGCTGTCAATTCTTAGATTGTCCTTGAGGATCTCCGAATTGGCCGAAACGTTGGACTGTTAAATAAATATTATAGAGTCTTGAAACTTAACCTAGATACCAATTAATTTATTTAACCAATAAATACCAGTATCAAGAAGTTGCCAACATTATATATAATAGCTCAAATATATATTTATAAAGACATTATAAGTAATTAAATTAATAAGTTTATGATACATATTCTAGGACGAAGGTTGAATTTTTAGGCTATGTAGTACTATTGAAGGTTTAACTCTTTCGGCTGCCCCCCACCTTCTAAAGGAACACATTTTCTGACTTATACTAGTTTTAAAGCCCTCTCTAAAATTAAAAATAAGTTTAAAAGAACTAACAATATTTTGGAAACTTTATTTTGATTTATTATTATATGAAGAATAGGCTTTGGTTTTAATTTTTATTTCGGCTACAGAAAAATGAATGAGCCATGTCATTTTACTAAATATAGGAATGACTATACTGGAATTATGGGTAAGTAGGCATAGCAACATGAAGGAAGTA
>NW_027105295.1:7079-7420 GCF_000696795.3 Halyomorpha halys
GGCTGGGATGTGAACCCCCACCCACCCTATTCACCAGACCTTGCCCCAACAGATTTTCATTTATTTCGGGCTCTTCAAAACTCTCTTAACGGGAAACATTTTTATTCGCTCGAGGACTGCAAAGCGCACATTGCGCAAAAATCTGTGAAGTTCTGGAAGGAAGGAATTAAAAAATTACTTTAGAGATGGCAACATGTAATAGATCAAACTGGGTCATATATAATCATTAAACATATTTACAAGAACCTAAAGTTTTTATTGAAATCACCAGTAAAAAACTCTACGAACTTATTTTACAACCAAATATATTGCCTTACCAATGGATACATGCATTATACTCA
>NW_027105295.1:7470-7787 GCF_000696795.3 Halyomorpha halys
GGTAAATTAATTAAAATCTGTATGGCGGAAAATGGTAACAATAATCTGTACCGCTACAACCCATGTAGGGTCAAGGGTGTAGTACGCTGTAAGGAAGTACTGTTACAAGACCAACAGTTGTGCAAGGAGGTGATTTGGCCAGAATCGCCCACGACCGCCAGATTTTTACTCAATTAAGAGTAAAGAAATAATACTTGTAGTTAATATTAGGTTGTGGTTAGGGAGTTTATAATGGAAGGAGTGATATCTGGTTAGGGCTAGATCGGTTGCATAGGGAACATTAAGGTCTTTATGTATGATTTTATTTGTGACAAAGT
>NW_027105295.1:9289-9714 GCF_000696795.3 Halyomorpha halys
TGGGATGTTAAGGTCTTTGTGAATGAGTTTATTTGTGACGTAATAAGGAGCATCAAGGATTTTACGTAGGATTTTGGATTGTAACGATTGGGTGCTGGAAGAATTTGATGGTTTGGTGGAGCCCCAGAGCTCAATTCCATATGTCCAAATTGGTCTGATTATCGTAGTGTATACTAATTTTTTGTAGGTAATGGGGAGTTTAGAGCGTTTATCAAGTAAGTGTTGTAGCAATCGGAATCTACGAGCAGTTTCTTGTCGCTTCAGTCTTGTGTGTGGATTCCAGACTCTTGTCAAGATGGAGTCCTAAGTATCGAATCTCTTCAACAGGCATTAGTGGAGTATTTAGAAAGGATGCTGTAGGAGAGGAGGGCAGAGGTTTACGACGGAGAGTAAAGGTGATCTGGTGGGATTTGTCAGGATTTATT
>NW_027105296.1:0-1133 GCF_000696795.3 Halyomorpha halys
ATCGTCATCCTTTAACATATGTCACTCTTTCCTGCTTTAGTTGAATCTCATGAAGCGTCCTTCCTGTTTCACTCAATACTTCTTCATTATAGAATTTTTTTTCGAATTCCCTTGTAATGGCGTCCTTCCAATTCTTCGACTGCGTTATTGCCCCTACTCGCGCCTTCCCATCTGCTATTGTTTGTTGACATCTGTACTTCTTCCGTCCGATTTTAATATTCCATTTCCCATTACTATTCTTTATCCCAGCCCCAACTTCTCTAAAAGATCACAACCAATAATCACCTGATAATCCCCGTGGCATCCTACTCACATGAATTGTTAAAATGTCCCATTTAGTTACCCAGTCCTATTTCTATCTCCCCCTCTGCATTCCACCCAGAGTAATTAATTTACATTATCAAACCTTTTCTTGGAGTGTTCTCCCCTCGCCGCTCCCTCGTCATCGTCCATATTCCTTTTTTGATAAATGTATAGACACTGCCGGGACACTTCGCCCCTTCGTTTCCAAACTCGAAACACCGAGTTCGGGGACACTGGGCCCAGTTTCGCCGCAACCATGACACTTTGCGGTCTTCTCAGTGGCTGCTGGTTCTTTGATTTTGTTTTCCTCTTAAAAATATCGACGACGTAATCCTTGCTGGGTTTCATTTAGTCCTCGGTGGTTCGTCTTTCCTTGGTGGTATGCAAGTGTCACCTGTTTTGACCATCCTTGTCTTGAACAGTTTCCACCATCAACATACAGCGAATGAATGACCGATCCACCCCGATCTTTTCTGATCTCCACAATCGTTGGATCCCATCTTATCCCAGATCACCGCATTGCCTACATACAGATGGTGGGTCATTCCGGGTATAGATGCTTCTGTCAAAGCTTTACAAATTTCGACTTCCCAGGCTCCCGGATGCGACGAAATATTGGTGATGTCGCTAACCTTATATTTACTCTGTTCTATCTTCATTATGCCCGTGATCATCGTCTTTCAAATGACCTGTCGTCGTTTGTCGTTCACCGTTTCTTCTATTACTTCCATCTCTGTGACGAAGGTTCAACAGAAGAAAGACCGGCTCCTTCTGTTGAACCTTCGTCAGCTGATGTTTCGTTATCGTTTCCGAATGTTTTATATGTTTCC
>NW_027105297.1:0-625 GCF_000696795.3 Halyomorpha halys
AAATATTAATATATTATTAAATTTAAAAGCCGTGCCATAATAGTAAAAATTAAAGTTGTATTAAATAAGAAAAATATTTTATATAAACGTAGCCATTGATTACTAACTATAGGTAAATTAATTATTGATAAATGTAGTTACCAATAGTTAAAACAGAATGATTTTTTTCAATACCTTGAATAAATAGGTGTAATATATAAAATATTCTAGACAGTATGGCATAGCATTGACAGGTTCATTATTAACTGACTCAAACGCAAAATTAATTTGAGGGGATTGAAGCTTTGTTTTAAAATATTCCTACATGATTTTAATAAATTCATTTATAAATAATCTAAATATCTAAAAGAAATTCAAAATTGTTACTACAAAGCAATAAGATCAATCAAAATTCACATTTAAAGCTAAGCTAGCGGCGCTGAAAGGAACCCAGAAATTCCAAGGCAAGCATGGCACCTGTCCCCAATACTAATTACTGACGGCACAAATCCACACTATCACACCGATCTTGCCTTCGTCCATCAGGCTTCAAAGCCAACCCTTCATCGACTATTTTAACCGTGTAATCTAACATAAACAAAATATTTTTACGAAGTTTTTTTTAGTTATTTATTTTATTTTACTG
>NW_027105297.1:5804-9661 GCF_000696795.3 Halyomorpha halys
CCTTTTTTTTCCTTTTGTAACTATGTGTTTGTATCTTTTTTAGCCCTGACGAAGCCCTGCAACGTGGGGCGAAACGTTGGCTCAATAAAATAGTATAATTATCTACTATTTGAGTTTTTTTTTACCGCACCCGGACCATATTCCATTCAAATAATTAATTTCTTTCTATTTAGTAGAATATGTTGATTTGCGTAAAATTGTGCCTCTATTGACAACTGAACGTAAAGGATTTTCTCTTTAAGGGATACAAATTTAGAAAATTAATTCTACTTTTTCAATATGTTAATAATCATTGTCATAAGGACTGTAGCTTTAATGATATTGATCAAGGAAGTGAAGATTTTAAGTATTTTTTAGAATAAAGTGAACTTCCGGTGGCATGTAATCGAATAGTTCCCTACCTATTTTTCAAGGATATTACCAGTATTTTTTTTTTTTATCGCCTAGTTAAGGATTTAATTATTTTGAATAAACTAATTCGCCACAATTTTTTATTCCGGCGGACAAATGACGAAATTCTTTTTTTAAGTTATTCTTCAATTGAAATAAATGAAACTTCGCCATGAATAGTCATATTTTTCTGCATGGGCTCCCGGACGATATAAAACGAAGCGAATGTAGGTAAATTTGTTATGCAGGAGAAAAAAAAATTACATGAGTATGAAAACTGAACAATTTCTATTACTATATTACTCTAAGAGATGATAAATAAATATCACGTTATTTCGTAGCAACAAAATAAAGTAGGATACAAAATTTCGTGTAAAAATACTAACGGTGAGATGCCATCTCAACAAACGCCCTTTTATGGGAACGAAAGAGAAAAATGTCCGGTAGCCGTTGGAATTTCTAATTGGTAACCAGGCTAAGTCTTCCACTGCCGTTCGTAGGCGTTACTGGTAATATTAATGAATCCAACCAATCAATGAATGTCTCCTACCTACAAAGACGGATGGTCATTCGGCCTCAAATGAATGAGATGTAAATATCACAAATCAGTTTTAAAAAATAGACCTGAAAATCAGATGTTTACATTAAAGTTTATATCAACGGTATCATTTGAATTTAATTTTAATTACTTAACAGTTGATTTGTCTTTTTTCCCCGACATATATAACCAGACTTAATCAATCAAAACAAAATACATTAAATTAAGACCAAAAAATAAGACTACATTTTTTAGATGTTAGAGAAAAAACTTTCGTTTTTGTAGCCTGAAAAAAAAGTAAAGGAAGATTGAAATTTTATGTATCTACTAAATTATTTTTTAAAACAAGTTATTGCCACGAGTCCAATTTAAAATTTAAAGAATAATTTAAAACATATATATAGATAATAATGAGGTATAGATAGTCAACCATATACTAATAATTGGAGAAGATTGTCGGGGGGGGGGGGGGGGTCAGCAAAAAAATACAAATAAACAAAAATTATTTATTCATGCCGACGTTTCGACCTGAGTTTCAGGTCTTCATCCGGGAGCTTGCGGCAGAGACAACTGAAGTTTAGCCATTTTAGCCAGTATCTCTACCGTAAGACCCCTTTTGTTTATTTGTGTTTTTTTGCTGACCACAACCCCTCTCCCCCCCCCCGACCATCTCCTATAATTAATTTATACAGATTGTTCAAGACTCGATTGAAAACTATATTTTTCGAGAGTTTTGAATGTTTCAGAATGAAACTTGATATGTCTTAGTTGTTGTAAATAAAGATTCTTTCAGTAGTAATGTTGATTTTTTAACCTCTTCCAGCACATTTAACTTTGAAATTCATAATTGAATGAGTTATTTTCAATAGATAACACTCATAAAAAATCTAATTTTTAAAAAGATTTTATATCGGTTATTTTTTTCTGTGATCAAACACGGCTTAAGGGCATGAATCTCCCAAAACACAAATTTTATATTTTTTTTTTACGATTTACGGACACCGTTTGGAAAATCGACCAAAAAGTAGGATTTCATTTCCTGTATGAACCATATATACCATCAACAAAATTATTCTCGATTATTATCGAGATATTTATTTAGTCATCATCGGGAAAGGCAATTAAGACTCTTTACCGGCCGAGGGTACTCAAATTGGATTCTCACTGGAAATTGAATTCTGAAACTATTAAGAATTTCAATCGTTTTCGCGCAAATCCTCAAAAAACATGAATAATTGTTAGCGTTTTTTGGGAGATTTATACGTTTTTAAATTCAATTTTCGAAAAAAGTCCTTCATTAAGAAAATTAGAAATTTCAGAATTTTCAAGAAGAGGTTACTACATAGTCGACTCTCAACCAAAGCAAACTTCATTCGGCTTAATTAAGACGCACCAAATTTCATTTCAAAATTCTCCACTCATGAACTCAATAGGGATATTAATCAAGTTTTGAGAACGCTGAACACGAACGTACAAAATAATTTTGTCTTGTTTGTACGTTTTGCATTGCTTTTAATAAAATTTAATCAGCTTAAAAATATATTATCTTAATGTTTATTAGGACTGACACTGGTGGAGCAATCAATGGCCGAAAAAAAAAATGGACTCAGGTTCGCCGCTGAAAAGAAAAATTTCAAGAGAAAGACGAAAGAAATAAGATATTTGTACCTTTGTTTTAGAAAAAAAAGACTTATTTATTTAAAGCTTTATACTTGAATCAATTTAAAAATATTAATGAACGTTAATCGATTTGGATATGCTAGTAAACATAAAATAAGTTAAAATTTATCATTTAATAATTATTAATAAAATATTTTTCTAACAGATCATTTAGTGTCTATAAATTCAGATATAACGATCACAATTATGTATTTAGGTAAAATTATGTATTATATATTTTCAGTTGTTATCACTTAATCTACTATCTATAATATAACTAGGAAATTAGAAACTAAAATGCTAACTAGTTATCATTTAGGTGACGTAACTTTAATCTATTAGATAAGATATCTTTTGAAAATAGATATTAAAATATTATGTTTACAGCAAATTGATAATACAAATGATATCATAATAAATTTTATCATAATTCGTCAATATCTTACAGGTTCTTTATTTTATGAGTGTTAGTCATCTAACGAAAAAAATTATATGATATGACTAAATGGATAAGCATTAAATTCACCTCTGGTTTTTATGAAAATTATTTCATTGGCTAATTATAATAAAATATTGATGAGAAGATACTTGGGGGTGTGGTCCGAATATAACACAAATAAGTTGAAAAAACATATTTAATAGTGATTATCTAAGTGGACTTAGATTTAGATTTCCAATTTCCCACAAGTAACCCTGAAGAAGGCTAGAAATTCTGGCCGAAACGTTGGCACTATGAACACAGTTTCTTTCAACTTATTTGTGTTATTTTCTGACCGCACACCAAACTATCTTCTGTTCATATAATGAAATTACTTTATTCTTACATCTAATGTTAGTTTTATTATCATGTCAATAGCAATAGTGGACTAAGAAAAACATTTTAATTGCTGTGTTGTGACTTGAGAAAGGATGCGACACGGTGACTCCAGGAACAGGCTTACCAGCTCATTTTTTTCTAACCAACCACAAGAAGAAAAGATGGGCAAACATTTTTTATTTGTACTTTCTACTTTTCTAATATACGCTTTCTTAATTTCTAATCCAGATGTTTAATTTAAAATAGGTTTACATTTATCAGAAAAAAAATGGTGATCTATTTATTCAATTAAAAATAAATTATAATTATTTAATTTAGAGATTAGTTGATATAGGTATGATTCTGTTCAAGATAACCTATTTTGCTTACTTTATTGTAGATTTTTTAACTAAGTCACTTATTTTACTATTGTTTACTTATGTTTATTTAAGTTGTGCATATATCACTTAATCG
>NW_027105297.1:9910-10185 GCF_000696795.3 Halyomorpha halys
AATATGTATCATTAAATACATTTAGACCTTGGACAGACACAATAACCCTATGGAATTCTATTCCCTCCTTCATTCGTAGTTCTGATACCCTTCCAGCCTTCAAATCCCGTATCTTCGACCACCTTCTGTCCACCAAATTCCGGAAGAATAACAATTGAATGTTTCAAACAAAGTTCATACATTTTCTGTACTTAATGTTTCAGAATTTAGTTTATTCTTGTAAATATGTATATTAGCAGAAATTGTACCTTTCCATTTATTATTTTTAGTTTAAT
>NW_027105297.1:10615-17818 GCF_000696795.3 Halyomorpha halys
TTATGTTACAGCCAGACCTCTAGAATACGGATATTTCTACTGAAAAGAAGCGTAGAATCTTCACAGCAACAGTGAAGCATACCCTGGCGGAATACGCTTCAGAAACGTAGAAAATGAAATCTAGTTGAGGCAGGCAACTCTTGGTGAAACGCATATAAACTTAACCAACTAAAATTCCAATATTATGCAAAGAATAAAAATAAATCACTATATTTTGACTGTAAATACTTATTGAATGTATGACAACCATCCAACATAACCTGGATAGCTAACAAATTTGAAATTAATCCATCACCATAACTAAAATCAGGTCATTAACAATTTAACGACTTCAATCCTCATAAACCAAAAAGTTTTCATCCCCCAACATTAGATAGGAATTTAAAAAATAAAAATAAAATAAAACTTTCTTAACGCAAAAAACTCCTATATTCTGAAACTAGATGAAAAAACCCTCAATCAACCATGAAAAAAACTCTCTGGTGTGATGGAGACATACTTTTTAACAATTTTTTTTTAAATAATTTATTTATTGTTATTTTCGACTGTATACATATATACACAAGTCAATTCTCTGTAAGTGATGTTATGACATGATACAAACATGTGGAGAATCTACCCATTGATAGAACTCCAAAAACATTTCTAAAGGAGAAGATCTCGAGGCCATCTTTAACTTTTACCATTTAAAATTATATATAATAATTATATAAGTATAAGCAGCCTCATAGGCTATAAAACGATTAAACAGTGTTGAAAATTGATATAAAATAGTTGTTTATGTCTAGCCAGATCAGCCATTTGGTCGACTGTGCAGATGTTTAAGTATGTCTTGAAGCATGGACATCAACGCGCTGTAATCAGTAATTACGTTATTGTCACTAAAACGTTAGTACAAGAGCCGGGAAGAAATAAAGTTATCTCACACCAACTTTTGATTATTTCAATAAAAACTATATAATTACTAGTCAAAATTGATGAGTCTGCCAAGTATAGGTAGGGGGGAAAATGGCGGCTGTTTCAAAACCTTAAAAAACACTCATTTTTCATTCGGAGCTCTATATCTTAAAAACTACCAACAACACAAGAAAACCTAAGAGCACATTATTTAAAGAAGAGTAAATTTTCTGAAATATTAGCCTTAAAAGAGCTATTTACTTCCAATAGTTCGTCGAGATATAGCTTTTTAAAAAGCAAAAGTTCTTAAAAATCTAGTGAAAGATTAGTAGTTAGTTAATTTATTTTGAGAAATTTATATCGCAGGAACTATGTGACGTACAGATATCTGCCTGCGCTCAAATTGAAGCTTGTTAAATTTAATACAAAATAGTAATTGTTGTTTATCTTTGTAGGAGTAGTAGTTTTTATGATATTTGATAAAATAAACTCACAAAATGTTAAGTTTTAGTTGTTCGTATAAAATGTTAAATTTTGGAAAAAATATATCTCTAGACCCATTAGACGCACATATGTCTGCTACCACTCAAAATAAAAGAAATTTAACTTACTATAAAGTAGTTTATGACACTTATCTTCGTAGGGGTAGTTTTTATGATATTAACATATGAATATAAATTTGGCAAATGAAAATTTGTCTGAACAACTATAAATCAATTTATATTAGCTAATTTAATGGATACTATTACTATTATATTATCCTAAGACAATAAATATCATAAACTACTTTATAGCTCATTAAACTAGCTTTAATTCGAGTGCTAATAGACATCTGTACGTAAAATGGTTTTTGAGATATAGATTTTTCAAAATAAATTCACTAACTACTGATCTTTCAGTACGTCCCATACAACATTTTTATGAAATGTTACTTTTTAAAAAGCTATATCTCGAAAATTATTTAACGTAAATAACTCTATTAGGGCTCATATTTTAGCAAATTTTCTCTTCTTTAAATGACGTTCTCTTAGGTTTTCTTGTGTTGTTCCTACTTTTTAAGATACAGAGCTCCGGATGAAATTTATTTTTTTTCGCTTTTTAAACAGCAGCCATTTTTTATTCCCCCTACCTATACATGGCAGACTCATCAATTTTGACTAGTAATTATACATATTTTTCATCAAAGTAATACAAAATTGGGGTGAGATAACTTCCTTTTTTCTCCTCTTGGGTTCTTGAACTATTTGCTTTGCCACAAAAAGTCAGTTATTTTGTTTACTTAATTTCTTTTTACTGCCGGTTAAGCGAGGTCTTACTGTATAAATGTATATTATAGTTAAATTCAAAATCAGGAATCAATATAATAATATATTCTACGATGAGAAATAAACTTTTAATTTTTTTTTATGATAATAAATTTTTTAAATTAGAAAAATGTTTGGGGAAAACGTGCTGAGACTCATTAAGTTCCTCCAGATATTAACCAATTAAAAGTAATGATCAAGTGGAACCAACATGAGGCAAACCATAGTGATGTTTAAAAAGTGAAAAATACATATAATAGAAAATCAGTGTAATGGATTAAAATAGGCGATAAATCATGATGAAGGAGTATAAAAGATAATTTATTTGTTTTACTATTGTATTACTAGTCATTTACAAATAACCCGTAGATCAGCAAAAATTTGTCCTTACTTGTTCTTCAACAGGTCGATGCCTGGTAATACAAAACTGAACCTTGAGGGTAGGCGAGAGATTGCGAAACCTCCCATTGTCTTACAATTGTTAACTCCTCCCATGAGATTGTCTTGCATGTACCAGGAGTGCAGGCCTTACCTCGAGTAACTGCAGACATCCTTAAGTAAGCAGTAACGTTCCGGAACGGGTACAGAGATAATTGGTTACACTCTGGACCACTCACGAAACCGTAGAAATCCGCTGTTTAAATAACCATATAAAGGAATTTAAGCGTTTTAATTAATATTAAATGTATAAATACTGGTGTAATAGTAACGTCTATGGTGGTAGATCATTATTATTAAACAAAGAGAAGTTCAGGGGAGAGCGAGAGTTCGAACCATGCTTCACATTTAAAATTATTCTCCATTGTTCAGTTTTTCATTCAAACTAGCTAAATACGGTTTCAGCTTCCTTACAAAGGAAATATAATTATTGTTTGTCATTGAATTTCCACGAAACGAAAATAGTATATTACAACGGAAGTGGAATATTTAAAAATATATTATTGGCAGATTTATTATTATTATTTGTATTTTTACATAGGTTTTTTTAATTTAATTTAAAAACCAATTCGAATTCGTTCAAAAAAAATCAAAATGTAAACTGCTCTCCCAACTTTTATAAAACAATGAACAATCATGTTGTTCATCTTTGTCCAGCTAGTAATGGAACGGCACTGGAGGATTGTTTCCATTTTTTGCAAAATTGCCCCGCGTATCATGAGAACCGAATCCGATACATGCCGAAACTAAGCAATATTAACCGAAATCAATTGTATGAATTTCGGTCTGTATCCTCAGGATTAGATCTTAAACTCTTTTTTATACATGTAACGCAAAACCTTTTGCGTAGAGTTGGATACCTATCGTCCCAATAGGAGGTATCGTTTTAGTTTTTTTTTTTTTTTTAATATTATTAAATATAAAGTGACGTTTTTGTTTTATTGTTTTATACTAATGAATGCAGATATCCCAGCTTGGGTATATTGTTCATTATTATTTTATATAAACGATCATCTTTGTTAAATTAGTACAATTGATTATTTATTTTTTGTATTTCACAGGCTAACTCTATTTGTAGGGGGGTTGCACCATAAATAAATAAATAAATTATTATTACATATGGTTTAGCAAAAAAAAGAAAATGGTAAAAATTAAGAAACAAAATGACTGATTGACAGTCATACCCTTGAAACAATAATCCTAACTAAATGCTATATGCAAATAAAGTACATTCGGAATTATATTTTTGTTAACTTAATGGTTTTTTTCTCAGCTGGCAAATTTTAATGTAGGAGTCATATTCATATTCCGTTAAGCAGCTTTCCTCATTATCTTGTCGACCGTTATGATATTATGCAATTTCATTTCCAGCTGAAAACGTTATTTCGTGCTTTAAACTGAAACATGAATAGGGATAATTTATTAATATTATTACATAAAGCCTTCTGATTAAATTACATAAAGTCATTTGATTAAATGATATTTAAGTCAACATTTTGAAAACTCAGATTCAAAATCTTATCTTCCACTGAGAATGACCCCTTCCTGTTTTCCCCCCGCTAAGAAATTCATTTTTACGATTCAAAATGTATTTTTAAATATAATTATTATTATATTATTACCTCTCAAATCGCTTCTTTCGAGTTCGCAGTGGTTCTGAGCAATCGAATATCTATCCCATCCACCAAGGCAGTGTCATGGGTCCTGTCTTCTACATCCTCTTTACTGCTGGCATTCCCATCACTCCTGATACGTTCCTGGAAACATTTGCTGACAATACAGCCATTCTATCCTCCCATCCTGATTCTGCAACAGCTTCATTCAATATCCAAATACACCTCAGCCTGATTGAGCAATGGTGGATGAAAGTTAATGAATCGAAATGCACCCATGTGTCTTTTACCCTCCGTCGCAGCTTCTGTCTACCTATTATTTTTAATAACATTCGTTTACCCAGATCCGACACAGTGCGATATCTTAGATTCATACTACACAAAAGCCTCACCTGGAAACAACATACTAGACTCAAAAGACAAGAGCTAAACAGACGATTCTTACTTTACCGACTACTCAGCAGGACCTCTAATCTCTCAATAGAAAATAAACTATTAATTTACAGGACTATCCTCAGACCTATCTGAACCTACGGACATGAACTTTGGGGAACAGCTAAGCCGTCGAACATCAAACGTACCAAATCCTTTCAATCCAAAATCCTTAGAACCATAGTTAATGCACCCTATTATGTTTCCAATAGAACACTACACCATGACCTTCATATCCCTTTTGTCCTTGACCTCATACCAACCATATTCTCAGCATCCTAATCCTTTGGTTCAAACCTTATCTAGTTCTACCCATCTCTACAATCCATGTCGAAGGTTGAAACGGCATTGGCCAAGAGACTTATTGTAAAATAAAAATGGACAATTAGAGTTCTGGCAATGGTCAGATTCTCCACTTAAGTTGAGTGTTTGCGGCTTTAGCGCACTTGCTCAGCCTCCACTGGCTCATTACAAGTGATATGGCGAGAGGGATGCGCTGGGATCTCAAGAGCTTAGCTCTACTCTATAGAGTGGGATCAGGGATCCTCAGGTCGATTGTGTAAATATTTATATGATAGTATAAATGCGACTAGAGATTATTTTATTTTATTTATTTATTTTTTTCATGCACATATTTTAATTATGTTCATTTTCTTTATCCTTCTATTTGTAAGTATTTTAAGAGAGATTTTACATATTATTATTATCTTTCTAAATTAATCAAATTATTTTTCTGCCTATCACATAAACAGTAATTAAGGAATTTTCAACCAAAATTATATTTCTAACGTAATTAAATATATTTTAAGGCCTATGATTGGTCGTTTGAAAATAAAATCTACCCAATGTTCCGTTGTAGAAGCATTGGTATATCTGAAAATTAGTTTTTCACATGAGTAAGCGAAAGTTGTGGATGAAATTTGATAAAACTAATACTAGATAACGTCTATACGGATTTTCAAATTTTCGTTAACCTTGAAATAAATAGGACTAGCCATTTTTGGAACATAGCCGTCTCATGGAATACAAGTTTGCATATGTATGTGCAACTTATATTCCATATAGGGTGTAACTTTTCGTTAAATTTGAGCCAGATGGGATGAGTCTCTTTCGAAACAGAGCAGTGCTGAGGAAAATACGTTTACGCAAGTGTAAACAAAAGTGGGGATGGAAATTGATAACATCGATATGGGGCCAACTAGGAAACGATCAGTACAATGTCTGAAATTTTTAACAAAATTGGATTAACAGTTCGATCGATTAAGCCCGAACACAATTTTTATTACAGACACGCATCGAATTTGTTCCGTGATGTATTAAGCCTAAAATGCCAGAGAAAATTTAATATTCTGATGACAATTTTTTTTTTTTTTAATTTTCGGCATGAACACAAATCTTACCTATATTTGATAATATTGCATAAATGATAATTAATATTAATAGTTTAAGAATCGTCTAAACTATTTCAACTGCTGAAGAAAGTTTTTGTGGTTTCTGTTTTAAACTATCGTGACCGAACACGACCTTTCCTAATTGTTGCAATTTTTTTCTCTGGAAAATTTGACTAACTGCTTTTTTTTTTTTCTATTTGTATCACATTAGGACTATGATAGGATGGATGTCCTCTGAAAGCGGTGTGGGATTGAGAGAGGCTCTCTATGCCCAGTTATAGGGTGGGCAGAGTTCTAACTCCTCTGGGCCGTGTAATCTATTCACTGTCCGGGACTACTTTATGTCCCCTCTATCTCGGGACAACGGTTCAAGAAACCTTCCTCCAGCCCGACCCGAATTTTTAAAGGGAAAAAAAAACATGCTGGAATAATTCTTCAGGATTACGGTAAATTTTTTTTTTCTTTCTAACACCCTCTGTTGACCAATTTATGAACAAGCTTGACATAACAAACAAATAGTAAGGTATATTTCCAGTCTTAATCCTAAAAAAAAGTGAACAAGATCTATAATTCTATTTATAAGTGGGTGTAAAAGCACTTTTTGCGTTTTTATCATATAAAACAAACCGAACGTTATATATACTTTGAAGCTTACTTATCAAAATAAATGGCATAATTTTCGATTATCTGAACAAACAATTCGATGCCCCCCTCTCCCCCTCCCCCATGATCGATAGCAATTTGAACGAGGATCGAACTCAAGGCGTATAGGATGATAAACAATTCATCAAAAACCGTTTTACTAAATTCCATTCCTATTTGCCAACAGTTAACAGTCCTATTCTGATGACATGTTATAATATTTGTACTATCTATCTTTATTATTTTATTTTATTTCTAAAAATATGTTTTTCATTATATAAGTCAGTAATTTATTTCATTAATTCAATAAAATTTGATCGTTTTTTGTCCATTCTTCAATTACATAATTATTATTATTATTTTTTAATTATAATTTATTTCTATTATTATAACACTGTAAATAGTTATTAGGGTGTCTTGTGGACGAGACCAAACCCACATTATTGTCAAAAGAAAATTGTTATAATAACCATGTAACAACAACCA
>NW_027105297.1:18543-27058 GCF_000696795.3 Halyomorpha halys
AATAATATAATCCCTAGTCACATTTACACTATTATATACAATATTTACACAATCGATTACACAGGATCCCTCAGTCAACTCTATCTACGTGTGAGGGGTAGAGCACAGCTCAAAAGATCCCAGTGCATCCCTCTCACCACATCACTGATAGTGCCAGTGGAGGCTGAGCAAGTGCGCTAAAGCCGCAAACACTTGACTTGAGCATTGCCAGAACTCCAATTGTCCATTTTTATTTACAATCAGTCTGTTGGCCACTGCCCTTTCAACCTTCTAGACGGGCTGTAGAGATGGATGGGACTAGATAAGGTTTGAACCAAAGGATTAGGATGGTTATCATAAGATATTAATGTTATTTATTGTGAAAATATTGTGGGCAGAACGCCCCCCTCACCACTACTACGCTACGCCACTGATTGGACCTCCTGAAAGCCGACATCAGATGATATCCGCAAATCGGGTGACCATGTTCAGAGATGAATTCCAGCCGAACTAATTTTTGAAAAAGAAGAAAAAAAAATATCCGCCTTTTACTCAACAGTAAAAGATAAGTTGTATTTAAATAATGTTTGTTCCTGCCCACAGAAAGTTGTAGTTCTATTAATTACTTTCTGGCATAAAGAGGCACTGCTAAATTGCTTGTATGAATCTGTTATTAAAGTCTCTCTTAGGTTTTTAGTTCGATAACTGAAGAACCTAACTGAACAGTTTTTAAATATGTATATTATATTTATAGTCTAGAACCTCAACTAGTGTACCACTCATTGGTTTCTCAAATGTCTATGCAATATGTGAATTTATTTATTTGTATTCGTATTTTAACGAAGTAAAAGGAATGCTCAACTATAGGCTTTCTAGTTCTTTCATATAAAAGCTATGGTAAAAGAAAATTTTAATTTAAAAAATAATTTTATATTACATACACCATATTAAGGTAGGCCATAAACTAAATTATTCGGATTCGAACCCTACTTGACAGTAGTTTTTTTCTTAAAATATATAAATTGTTGATCTTGGGTCGAATAAATAATAACAATAAAATTTCTGTCTTCATTAGCATTAGATGAAAAATATTAGACTGTAAAATCAGAAATAAAGTTTTATAATGAGTTTACTTTTTCTTTTTTTTTTCAGAAGACAATTTCTGGATTCCATGGTTACAACTATCCAAATCAAAATTGTACCACTTTATAGATAATTAACCATATTTTAAAAACGCTCTTTCATAAGAGCTTGGATACCTGCTACCGTTACACCATCGCATAAATCATAATCTAGGTTAGAATCGCAATCAGAGAACGAGTAACCGTAATTCATTCAGTATTGGCAACATGAAAAAATATATTCGTTTCGAAAATATCAAGACCAATTATCGTTGTATATTATATATCGTATATATCATGACCTTAATTCCAAAATAAGTGCGGCAAACTTCAAGATTCACTCAAACCTTTATTTTAGATAAAAAAATGTATGTGGTTTTGTGATTAAGGTTGCGGTATATTATATACGAATATGAATATAAATATATACTTTTTATATATAGGTATATATGAATATACATTTATGAAGGAAAAGGTGGGTAACATTAGAACTCAATTATAAATATGATACGTATTACAATTTTTAATTTCTTTTTTGTAATATCATTTGGTTTCTGGTTTTATAACATTTTCTGTTCTATAAATCAAAATAATAATTCAAATAACTTTTTATTAACTAAGAAAATATAATAATAGTAATTTAAATCTCTAGTAAAGCAAATGATATAAGAACACAAAAATAAATTTAGTGTCTATGAAGTACAAATTTTATATGAAAAGAGTAATATTTATGGATGTGTAATATATATTCCATCAAATAAAAGTCACTAAAGATGTTTCTTTTTTAGGCTCGTGGACGGATTGTTGAATGACTAACATTTTGGTGGCTTGCTTCAAGGGATGAAAGTATAATTCTGATGGAATTTGAAAATTGCAGGCCACATATTTTGTTACCATGACATATTAGACAGTGAATCAAGCAAAAAAAAAAATTGTTTCTTTAAGTGAAAAATATTATAGTTAATAAACATATAATAAAAAACAGAAATAAATTCTCGATAACATAAAATAATCATTGATAGTAGAGAAAAAAATTAAAATGGAAATTAGTGTAATTAGAAAAGGATATAAAAATATTTAGTAGAATACAGATCGAAAAACTCAGAAATTCAGTTAATATTCTGAAATTCGTATATATTTTTTAAACTGTACCTACACTGCTTTCTCAATTAACGATCTCTACGATTACGCATTAAGCATTTTTTTATTCATTAGTATTATCATAATTTTGTGATGACGTTGTCAATCCATGCAACGCAACAATGCCTTGCCTTTATTCCCAAAACTACATTGAAATTATTGAGAAAAATATTTTAATGTAAACAGAAGCTTACGAAGATAAAAGAATCTTTGGGATTCTTATAGTTAAAATAGTTTTGGGAATAAACGCAAGGAAGTGGTGCGTTCCATGGATTGACGTCATCAGGAAATCATAATAATACAAATGAATCAAAAGTTTCTTAGTAATTGTATAGATCGTTTATTGAGAAGGCAGTGTAGGTACACTTTAAAACTATAAGGAAAGTTTCCCGAACCCACAGGGCTGACACACGGGTACTGTGAAATATAAAATAATTATCTGGCACAGCCGGATTGGAACCGAATCCAGGAAATACAAATGGCAGTTTATTGTTAGTGGTGGATTTACTAATTGATATAAAACACCAGTAAACTCACTGATCAACCTTTCGGCTATTCATCGGTACAGGAACCACAATATCACACATAGGCAAACAAAATGTGACACATCTCATACCAACAGTCTAAAAGGACATATCAACTAGAGACAACCTAGATATCCAATCAAATGCTGTTTTTTCTGGCTTGATATTGCCAGTATTGTCGAAACGTTGATAATTTCCATGTAAGTTACAACACAAGCTCCTTATAAATAAACAGACCCATATCTCATTAAGTCCATTATTAAAGCTGTACAAAAAAGTCTAAAACGCTTGAACGAAGTATTAGATAGATACTATGTTAAAAAAAAAGTAATTATAAAAAAAAATTGATTATCACCTAAATCGGTCTTAAAAGTGATTTCGCGACAGAGGATATTTCCGCTCCAATCTTCTACGCATTTAAGAAGTCTTGAGTGAAAACTCGTTCCAATGGGCACATGTTGACACGCGAGGCTTACAAAACATAAATATATAATGGGACATCTAGGATTTTACATTCTACAGTCGCCGGCAATAAATTTCAAACTCCTTGTGTACTACACTTCAGAACTTTGAATGAATAATAATAAATTATGATGAACCCTAAACTGTAAATAAATCAAAAATTACAGTTATTCTAACATTCTATAAAGAATAATTTACGATTATAACACATATTTAAATATAAAATATTACTATTTTATTTCTTTGTAAAACGGAAACTCGTCTGCACAGATATTGACCTCAAATGTTTTTATTATTATTCTCAAAATAAATTGATTGAGTAATGCCTTAAAAATCTATAACAGACAGGGTCGATTTGATTTTATCCACCTTGAAAAAAATCAATAAAGAATAATTATTTGGACAAAATGAATTTTTTTTTCTTTTAAAATAAAACAAAAAAACAGTGTTTTAGTGCTTATTTACTGAAGAGTTAATTGTCCAATAAAAAATCCTAATTTTAAGCAACATGAAATAAAACAAAACATAACAGAAATTAAAATAGCATAGTATATAATCCTTATATTTATTGTTTGTTCATTTTGTTCGTATAATGAATGATTATTTATTGAATCTGTCAGGGATAGACGAAATAGTCCGTTTTGTTCATTGTGGAAAAACTTAAATCCATCATACTGATTCCTACATTGCAGCATTAAAGTTCACAATCAAAGCCTTCTTGATATTTTATTGATACAAACTCGGGAGAATGATATATGATATATGACAAAAATATCTTCAGAGACAACACCTTCTAGAAAAATAAAAGAGACAAATTCACAGAAAACACAACACATGTAAACAACTATGAAATTAAACGCAGAAATGATAAGAAAAGTATAGTGCAGTGTTTTTTATATTCGCCACCGACAGGGCTGCTAGTGGTCGCCCGTCATCTACACAAGTGCTATTATAACTAATAACATAATAATATTGTCCATTTCGTCCGTTTTACTCAATAATGTCCATTTTTCAATAGGAGTGAACAAAATAAAAAGATTCCTTGGACTAAAGTACCTATTTGAAAAATTCTATACAAGTCGATTTTTTTTACAAGGTACATAGCTAAAGTTTGGTTAAATATTAACATTATGTCAAATCAGAATAAATTGTTTTTTCCAATCGTTTAATGATATTTCAATCATCTTAGAAAATTTATAAGTAAATAAATCACAATATGTAAGCATAAATTTTATGAAAATGGGAGCGGGGTTTGCAAGGCACAGTAATACTACCTCCAAACGGCACGGGTTCGAATCCGGCTGTGACAGGCAATAATTAATTCTGCTAATGTAGCGGTGAGTCTACCCTGTGGGTTCGGAAGAACTCCGGAGTCTATACAGCCGCTATAAAATTGATACCCTTAATTGGGAAAACTTGTGGTTAAACATGATCATGAACAACGATTCTGACCAAATCACCTCCTTGCACAACCGTTGGTCTAGTAACAGTACTTCCTTACAAAGTACTGCACCCTTCACCCTTGATGGATTTTAGCTGTACAAATTAATTTATTAATATTTATTGAACTGATGACATCTACCTATCATCTCCTATTTAAAATTTTACTAGTTTCGATAATACATAATTCTCTTTAATGTGAATCGGGGTCAACTAAATAATATAATGTTGACAATGCTTCTCAATATTTATTATCTCCGACGTATCGGCTACAAAAACATCCACTTGCTATTTCAAATTAGGGACCATTTTTTTTAGTTTTATAGCTTGGCAATATCATTAAGCTATTTTTAAAGTTCTAAGTAATTAGTAAATAAAAATATTTTTTTTGTCCAAAATGGAGCAGGAGTGGAGGAATCGGTAAACTTTTACCCCCAAAATCACCACTGAGAATAAGAGAATAAGTAAAATCAGGTTGAATTTACTATTAGTTACCAATACTTGTAATACCGATAAACGTTCAGTAAAATTTTTGAAATAAATAATTAATTTAAAATGCCACATTTAAAAAAAAAATTAAACATCTATCAAACAAATTTATGACATAACTCTGAACCACTCCCGCCAGTACCACTTAATTTTTATAACGAAAATTACCGATTAGTGAAAAATATCTATTAGTAATATCAAATGATATCCAAATAGTCTAAACACTTGTTACGTGTCCAAAGTTTCGGCCGATCTGGCCATCATCAAGGGTAATCCTAATTTTAGATTCACAGCCTCACATTTTTTTTTTTTTTTATAAAACTTTACTTAGGCTGTGATGTCCAATTCAAAACAGTCCTAATAAACCTGTCACTATTACATTATATCACTAATAAATTATATTCTTTACAATTTCTACACTTTACTATCATCAACTTATCAGTTAATATGACCTAATAGAGAAGTGTTGGGTCTATTTGGATATCTAACAGGAAAAATAAAAATATATATAAAGTAAAACATCAACTTAGCGAATCTAGAAACCCATATCGAATCCATTTTCCAAGCACACAAGGGATCCAGAATGATTACACCACATTTCGAAATTAGATCAACATGCATACTGCATGAACCGTACCGTGTCTTGGTTTCCACTCATAATTTCCATTTAATGATCTTATTTAGCATTTTCCTATCTAAGATATCATTTCCATTTGAGCAATGTTTTAAAAAAGCATGCTTAGAATTGGACAACATATTGCTTATCTGAAACAGTTTTAATAAGATTCAATAAAGAAATAATTGCATCCTGCAGACGTTATAGTTTTTATTAGATATTTATTCATATTGGGTACTGATGAGTAAGATGCTATGATAATACCTCCAAAGACGCCATTCGAATCCGATTGCGGTAAATAATTATTTATTCTGTTACTATAGCCGTAAGACAACCCTGTGGGTTCGGGAGCCCTCCGTGGCCCACCCAACCTCTATAAAATGGATACCCTTAATTGAGAAAAAATCAGGCGGTTGGGCGTGATCATGAACAAATTAATTCGTTGCACAACGGTTGTTCAAGAAATAGTACTTCCTAGCAAAGTACTGAATCCTTGAACCTCCATGGGTTGTAGTGTTGCAGATTTTTATTTTCATTTATTTTAATATAAAAAAATATATTACATAAGAACAAAGGTCAAAATATAAAGCCATTATGAATTTGAAGGCTTCTTGTAAACATAATTTGTGGCGACAACTATTTTTTCAAAGACAAAACATCAATTAAGAACTAAACACAACGATTCAGCCTTTTTAATGATTCACTGGGGAACATCGTTTTCCCACAAGGGTTACACATGCTTATTACGACATTGTGCGTTTACAACAGAGTTAACGATCAAAATGGCGTTTATTGAGTTGTAACGTACTGGGCATAACAACCACCTTTAATTGGCGTACTAGTAATTCATTGCGATAAATTCAGGTGTTTTACAAGAGGAATTAATGATTACATTAACTTTAACCCCAAAGCGCAAACATAATTTATTAACCTGGATATTTTTGTAGGACATAATCGAAACGTCATTTTATAGTTAATCATGTATTACAGGTTTTTGTTGTGTATTGTCAACATGAAATAAATTTATCAACATAAATTTATTAACTACTTATTATTATTAATTTGTTTTATCCCCTGACCGCCACTATTCGACAATTATTTTTATCCTCCTATCCTGCATTCAGATCAAAAATTAAAACACAATAGAGATTAATTATGTTATTTTTATCTTGGACGTTTTGGAAATTCTAATCTGTACTAGTAATGTTAGGTGTCTTATTTATGTTAAATTACATTTTATTTTTACAAAACAAGAGTTTCCTCGGGTAAAGAATTTCGCACCTCGATTTTTGAAGCCTTGGTTTTTGAGATTCATTTCACAAGTGGCAGAGATGGAAATTGTTCGCATTAGAGTGAAGGACAAAATCAGATCTCAAAAAATTAAACTTATGTGATATTCCAAAACTAAAATGACGCTGAATGTATCGATTGAACCCGAAATTTCAGTGTGAAAACAATTAATGAATTCTTTAATCAAACTTCAACGATGTCTTGAACACAATATATGTACAAACTACAAATCAAAGTGAACCATAAACAACCAACTCAGTATTCTACAATCGGACAGTAAATAGAAAAACTAAAAAAATCGCTGGCTATCCAAGGAAGTCTTAGAAACCTGCTGGGAATACCGAAGGAAAATTTGTGATCCGAATACTAACTATTACAATAAGACAAAACTTTGATGGCTGAAGGAGACAAAAACGGATAGACAGGCAGAGGGATTCTAGAAGTGCCTGACCCACATTGTGTCTTCTGTTTGTTCCACTCTTTCAAAAGCTTGGCCCACGCATGACGCCCACCAATCCATCCAACAGAATCATTTATCTGCAATGCTCACATATCGGGCTACATAATTAATAAGTTAATGGCGAAGAATTTATTGGCTAACAGCGAGTATTTCCCTCCTTGTCAATGTTTTTTATGTGGGGTCATTAACTTGATCATGCTGTTATTTGTCATATAATTAAAATATTACACGGGAGATTATTAATGCTAATGACCGCCGTATATCTTACTGCTTTATTATAGCGAAAACGTTTCTTTTATTTTTCAATATCCTAATGAGTATATAACATTATAAAGCTTTCTGGTGTAAAAACAAACCCCATAGTTATGTACAATTTATTATTTTTTGTTTAAAAAAAAATTAACTTTTTAAATTCATGACCTATGTTTAGATAAGCCTGACTAGTTATCATGATCTAATAATTAATAACTAACTCTAATACATCAGAAGTCAGTTAGCTAAAATTAGTTAAGAATAACAAAAAGTAATTCAAACTTGAGTAAATTAATGGAATTTATTAAATTAATAAATACGATTTTTTTCCGATAGGGGTTAATGAGTGATTTTTAAATAATGAGCTATTTTAAGGTTCCAATTTTCAACAAAACACGCGCCTACAAAACTAACATAAATTTGAAAGTTCTTAGTATAACCCATACTATAACCACCATCAAATAAAAGTTGATTATTAAATCTCTACACCCATTTTTGTGACCAAACGTTTCTTACAACAATGGTAAAATGAACTTTAAAAAATCATTTAATAGTAAATTGCAGTCCAATTATTAATTTATTTATTTCATAAGGATAACAATAATTAACCCGAAAAAAATGCGATTTTCTATAATTAATAATGAACATTTGGGAATGAATAGCTTGTGAAATTTAAGGCTGTCATGCTCGAAAAAAGGACAAATAAAAACATATTGTAATAATAAAATAAAAAATAAGAAAA
>NW_027105297.1:27124-28777 GCF_000696795.3 Halyomorpha halys
ACACTTTCACATTTTTTATTTTTTATTTTTATTGTAATGCATGTACGACAGGCTTTAATTTATAAACATATATATATTCAAGAAAAGATTGAAATGTTGGTCGAGAGAAAAAACTATTTTTAAGTAATAATAAATGAAAAACATATTTTAATTACGTTATTTCACAAAGCATCTTAAGTGTCCAACATATAATTACTTTTAATTTATTTTTACTGGGTATTATTTAATAATTATTTAATAGTTATTCCGGATTACTAACATATATATATGTATATTCAATGAAATGAAATAATTTTCGTCAAAGATGTACCAGAATTAATTCAAGAAAATTTATGGCCATTATTCTTTGGCTGAACTAATACGACATAATATTATATAATGTAAATAGAAATTCTTCATTTAAATTACGTAACTTAAATGAATTCTCAAAAAGAAATGACCTGTAATAAGTATCTAAATCACATTCGTTAAATCTAGGCCCAAATTATTTATCTATATACTTTTTTATTTGATTTGGAATTGACTTTAACTGAATTCAAATTACTATTGTATCGAATGGATGTTGACAATTAAAAACATACAGACAATAAACAGAACCGAGAGACTCAGGACTACTAATTAGGTCTCAATGTCCTATAAAGGAATCAATTTCTGGTGTAAGGTTATCCTCTGTCACATTAATAAAGAGATTAATAATTAAAACTAATATTAGTTCCTTCATCAGAGATAGAATTTGAAAATCTATGTATCACAATTCTATAATTATTCTAGAAGAAAGAGTTTAGCTAGAAGATTGGGGCGTTTTATTTAACAGAAAATCCAGGATTAAATTTCAACCGAACTGAAGATCCAAATAAACAACAACAAATAAACTTTTTCTCTTTCCCTCCTAGCAATAAAAGTTGATTAGTAAATCTCTACACCCATTTCAGTGGAGCAATGTCACCCTTTAAAGAGCAAAGTAATCCCGCTTGTACGGTATAAAAAAAAATGCATGTACGACAGGCTTTAATTTATAAACATATATATATTCAAGAAAAGATTGAAATGTTGGTCGAGAGAAAAAACTATTTTTAAGTAATAATAAATGAAAAACATATTTTAATTACGTTATTTCACAAAGCATCTTAAGTGTCCAACATATAATTACTTTTAATTTATTTTTACTGGGTATTATTTAATAATTATTTAATAGTTATTCCGGATTACTAACATATATATATGTATATTCAATGAAATGAAATAATTTTCGTCAAAGATGTACCAGAATTAATTCAAGAAAATTTATGGCCATTATTCTTTGGCTGAACTAATACGACATAATATTATATAATGTAAACAGAAATTCTTCATTTCAATTACGTAACTTAGATGAATTCTCACAAAGAAATGACCTGTAATAAGTATCTAAATCACATTCGTTTTTCAATTCTTTTTTAATATTTATATTTCTTCAGTTCCAGATCGGTCTTTTATTTTGTTATTTATTTAGGACATCAAAAATAGTGCCAGAACAAAATACAAAAATGATTAACAGAAAATGAAATACGTGTTTAAAACAGTTTTAATTATTGGGGCATTGCGGAAGCTGCAATGGTTTATATGCTAAAATTATTAAATTTATATCATAAAAATAAATACAATAATTGAGTG
>NW_027105297.1:34024-37038 GCF_000696795.3 Halyomorpha halys
TAGATGGTAGAATGGCCACAATTTTGAGATTTTCTATTTTGTTGCAACTCTGCATTATCGTTTTCAAAGTTGGATGTAAATTCTTAAGTTTTAATAACTGACTATCAGTATTGGCTCCATGGCATTCGATCCCATATCTTAATCTTGATTACAAATATATTTATATTATACTATTATTAAGGTTTCTCGGTTAAGCGAAATTTGGAGATAAAATATTTTAAATGAACATACTCGCAATCTCTTTTGGACATTTAGTACATGGACTTTCAAAGAAAATGTTTTATCCAAAGTAACATCTAAATATTTATATTTTTCATCAAAATTTAATGTTTTACAGGAACATACTTTATTATTATTGTTGTGGGTAAGACAGGCAAGGTCATGGGATTTGATTTCGGAATCGTCTACAGAAGTCATATGAAGAGATTTTATCAACATAATCACCATTTTACCTTCATTTACTGTGAGATCTTTGTCGTGTGACCATTTAAAAAAAATAATACAGTAGCTTTGGGATTTTTCAAGAGCTATTTCGTAGTTTTTATAATAAGTGGTAAAAAGATAATCGTCGACAAAGAAGTAATACACAGGACCTAAAACACTACCCTTGGGTACACCAGTTTTTATATCGGTTGATCTACTAAGACTGTGTCCTAGATTAAGTATCGCTTTCCTGTTGTCAAAGTAGCTTTTAAACGGTTGTTTTAACAGTTTTAAAGATTTAATGCATATGAATGTAAATTGGTTTGTATCTTACATCAAATTCCATTTTTAAAAACATACACCTAATTTTTATTTGATATGTCATATGTCCCAACTACTTAAGTTTATTTTACACTTTCACATTTTTTATTTTTTATTTTTATTGTTTATTTTCACATCATATTTCTCACTTAAATAGTTGAGGCATATGTATTTGTGAGAAAACTGAGTCTTAGTAGGTTAAATGCAGATATTGCAAAAACTGGGGATGAAATTTTTTATATAAGCACTCCCTTCATTTTTTGTCTTTATCATACATATTTAAACTAAGAATTCATTTCATATGTCTGTCTATCTTACAGCATCAAATTCCAAGTTTTTTGTCATTTTTTAAATTTTATTGTCACTTCGTAATTTTATTATTTTGTTTTGGTTTTACGGATACATACAAGTGAAAAGTGACAATCACACCGTTAACTGAGAGAGATCTGGGTAAAGGCGAGCGATTAGTAATATATATCGATCAAATAAATTTTTTGTACATTACTCTAGTAAATTGCATTAATATAAAGAATTTTTCATTTATTGATCATACAATTTCTTATCTGGAATATCACATTATCAGGAATATACATGGTTGTATTAATCCCAATAAATAGAATTTTAATGTATTAATTATGAAGTAGTGTTGCGGCTTTAGCGCACTTGCTCAGCCTCCACTGGCTCATTACCAGTGACGCGGTGAGAGGGATGCGCGGGGATCTCTAAGAGCTCGGCTCTACCTCTCATTTTATTTATTTATTTTTTTCATGTACATGTTTATTTTCTTTATCCTTCTGTTTGTATAAATTAATAAATAAATAAAGAGAGATATTATTTTTATACTTTTTTTTTCATTTATTTTTATTCTTATGTTTTTCTATTTTAGTATGAGTGTGATCAGTTATTCATATTACCTTATGACCAACACCAGTGTGACAGATTGTAATATCTATCAATAAATAAAAATTTTAGCAGGAAAAAAATATGAAGCAGAACAGTGGTTCCCAACCCACAGTAGTCTACGGACAACTTAGCCAAAAAAGAAATCCTTTTCAGCCCAACATCCCTCCCGATTTGCAAAATGAGGTCTCCAAGGAAAATATTTGACAATTAGGCTCCTTAAACGTTTATTTTGAGTATTATTTTTACTCATGCGTGTACTTATGCATTTATTTTTTTACTTACATATTAAAACCTTTCAGCTAGCATTCAAACATCAGTAAAGAAAATTAATAAAGTAGTTCTATATATAAATTCTCGCAAAAAAACGTGGTGCCGGAACCTACCGCGACCCACCCCAAGGCTCTCAAGCGCATACTCTCTATGGTCCGCGGATCACTTGTTGTAAACTACTGAACTAGAGTCTTATAACATATTTTGTTCAAAAAAATTTAGAGCAAAACAAATTTATGATGGAAATCATGAATTGCAAAGATGGTTATTCAGTTGACAACGAGAGGGTTATGAGTATTAGCGGAAAATAATTGTCTACAGCTAAGTTGCTAAATCTTGTTATAATGTCATTACTGGTACCTCCTTGCGACATCTTACGTCGACATAATCACTTTTATTCAAAACCGGAGAACGTTTCGATGACAATCGATCCAATAAGTCTGTAATTAACAAGAAGTTGGACAATAATCCAAAGATCCCACTCCGAAGTTCAAGTCGGCGGTTGCCGGAGGTTGCGCAATGGAATGTTAGCAGTTCCATTGGCCAATCATGCAAAACAATTGAGACGCCATTTCCTGGCATCTCCAGACACCCACCGTTTCCGGATCACGAATTCCTTACCACACTGGCAAGTCGTTAGCACGGAATGGCTTAAGGTAACTCAACTTCTAAAAACCATTTATCTTATGTTTGGCTCATAGAAATGGCGTTTATTAGTTTAAACTGATTTTCCTTGATGGTCCTGCTAGATTCGATAGCAGTCGTGTTTCGGGAGAATCCGATCAATTGTACAGGAGGATTTCTGATATGATTTGCACAACGAGTATTATTATTAGCACTAAGTATCACTAGATAAATAACGAGTAAATTTCACTCTTGTATGTAATTTAATTAAATATGACAAAATCTGTGGAAATATGAAAGAAAGTAAAACCACCAGACTAATAATATCCTTAGTATGTCATTGAGGGAGATATGGTAAACAAGGTTTCATATTCTGTGAGAGCATGAAAATAATCACTGGAGTGTGATATTCGAGTTGTTGTTGTTGATTGTTGCTTAAAGGCGTAAACCCCTCTGGTCATCAACGCCTATGG
>NW_027105297.1:43313-44417 GCF_000696795.3 Halyomorpha halys
ATTACGAAATTCATCACACACATATGTATGTGTGTGTATATGAATATTTTTTTTGGAGAGGGAACTTGTGGATCAGTCATTAATACAACATTATGCTTGAAAAATGAAGTGACAAAAAAGGCAATCCTTCACCGCCGACCCTTCCCACTAAGACCCCCAGGGAGCGACGGTCCTATATCACTTTTAATATATTAACTTAAACTAGGAAGAAGGGGCTTTAAAATAGTTTAATCGAGAGTATTCGAGTAATTAATACCTTTATTATTATAATTGTTTTCGTAATAATTTAACTATAAAACTTAATTAAAAAGATGATATACAGTATTAATTTGTGGTGATGCCGGTCACATCAAGTCTCCTTGAGATAGATAATGAATAGAAAACCGTTTTACTTTCAATATCCAGACCAAAAAATTTATTTATTTATTCATTTTTTCGGTTTTTCCAGGATGATTTACATTATACGTCCCTTTTATCAGCCATACTATTTACATTTTCAAAGTCCCTATTATTTATTTATTAGTAACTATACAATTGATTATACAACAAGGAATAATCTAAAATATATACATTGTCCTTACTTTGCCACATGGCATGGTAGTGGGCTGGGTCAGCTGAAGGGTTGGGGTCACAATATTGGGCCAGCAGCCGCTGGCCGGAGAGGTACGAGAACGGGGAGGGTCCGCTCTACTAGGCTTTTAGGTTTACATAAAATATTCTAAAGTCTAAATTAATACTTGTATACTCACTTTCCTTTCCTTTTCCGTACCATATCCGTTCATCATAGCAACGTATTATTTTACGTAAAGTTGTGGGTACGGTATGGATGGTTACTGGATGGAAAGTGCTTAATTGAATTTAAAGATGAATGACAACCACTAATTAATAGGATTAGTGAAACGAAATACAGCTCTATACAACTTCGGAAACAATAAGTAAGTTCATAACAATTACAATTTTCTCTTTCTTCATCATTTCCTATACCCGAAATCTTGCTGTTTCTTTTTCTTAAGTTTCATTGACTAATGCAATCGTCTAATTGCAGCTATTATTTGTATTTCCGTGGAACCACAATTGTTTTATGTAAAGAAAGAAAGAACTTAA
>NW_027105297.1:44992-46261 GCF_000696795.3 Halyomorpha halys
CAACCACTAATTAATAGGATTAGTGAAACGAAATACAGCTCTATACAACTTCGAAAACAATAAGTAAATTCATAACAATTACAATTTTCTCTTTCTTCATCATTTCCTATACCCGAAATCTTGCTGTTTCCTTTTCATAAGTTTCATTGACTAATGCAATCGTCTAATTGCAGCTATTATTTGTATTTCCGTGGAACCACAATTGTTTTATGTAAAGAAAGAAAGAACTTAAAATTATGTTAAAACTGAGTATACCAAAATTTATCGAAAAGTCAGTTTATAAAAAGGTGCACAGTAGAAAATGGAACGTATAAATCTGAATTGACTATAAATCTTATACCATGACTTTTGTTTCTGTTCGATTAATCTCATGAAATATGTCCTCCAAAACTATTATTTTATAATTGATTATCTCCCCCCCTTAATTAGTGATACTAGTAAAAGAAATATCCGAGATTTTAGGAGAAAGTACTTCATTAAAGAGGTTAACTATTATAGCGAAAATATCTCACTCTCCCTCTAATCTCAAGAGAATATCTTCCCGTGGAAGAAAAAGGTTTACGCATTAAAAGTATCTTTTTTTTCATACCTCTATGGAGATTACGGTTTTTTGAGTATACCGTACTACTCTGTAAGAAAATAATTTATTTATAACATAGATTATATAACAGGTACAGTGAATGTACTTGGAAAGTAGGTATTGAATTTTTGCAGATGCGCGCCAACATAAATTGATTTTATTTTAAAAAACACTAAAATGATGGAACATTTTTTCATTAGGCACTCAAAATCTTTAAAACTTCATCTAATAGTTCATGAGATAAAATTTTTCAGAAATTAATTTTTTTTTCCAAATACCGAGAAATCAATACTTCCAGATTTTATTACGAAAAATAATAGTAAGATGCGCTTAAATGATAAAAATACCTAATATTAATCATATTCTATCAAAGAAAGCTATGATTCATCAAAAATCCACTTTTAATTATTAAATGAACGTATAGGAACTGTGAGAACGTTTATTGTATTAAATGAACAAAAGGTTATATTTATAAAACATATCACACAGAAAAAATAGTTCAAATTTTGTTGTGTAAAATGTATGTATAAATGGTGATATATATAGTCGTACAACATGTCACAATCTCACAAAAGATCATAAAACAAAACAGGCAATGCTTCCCCGTCAGGCGCACCTCACTAAGATGCCCGTGGGGGGGGGGGGCATGTCCTATATCACTTTTGAAATATTAGCTTATAATGGGAAGA
>NW_027105297.1:46748-54975 GCF_000696795.3 Halyomorpha halys
CATGAAGTTGGAAGGCTAGCAATATCACTACTATACCAGGTTGGTCTATTTTAATATTTTCCTCCTTTTTAATTAGTCACAGAATTTCGCAAAATCTTCATCATATCTATTGTTCATATAGAACTGGGGAAAGGGAGGGATCGGGTTTTGTATGAGAAAAAAGTGGCATGGATTGTTCATGGATTGCTTTTGGATTGGCATGGATTGCTTTAATTGCGAAGGAGATGGTAGCTCAAATGCTTTATCAGCAGTATCATCACATGAAAGTGACGACATATGAGATAATAGCCAATTTCCAATAGTAGGCATTTAATTATAATAAATCGTTTACTACTAAAACACACTATAAATTTGTGTTACCTACAGGGTAACGTAAAAATAAATCAATAAAAAAAAAAAAAATAATAATATCAAAAATTGGTATAGCCCTATATAAATTTGATTTAATTTTCTAATGTTTTGTAACTAAAGCCAATAAATACAGGAATCCTACACTTTTGCGTGCAGTCCAAACCACAAGCTTCGATAGCTCCCTAAAAAAAACTACGAAAATCGAGGGAATCATCCTCTAACGAGTGGTACATCAATTGAAAAATTTAAAATCATTCAATATTGAAAAAGTGATTAACAAATTTTAAAAATGCACCATATAATTCAAACTACGGAAAATTACTATTACTTTAGTTTAGGGTAAAAGGAGGATATAAATTATTCGAAATAAAAAAATTTCTTGTTGTATGAGGGTTAACTTAGGAACACTTCTCTAGGTTAATATAAAGATAAATAAATAATAATAATAATAAATAAAATGATAATATATGAAGAATAGATATAAATTAATATTTATTAATAGTTAATAAACCTTTATAAGAAATAAACCCCTCTACTCCCGCCCTCCGTGGTAGCCTTACTTATATGCCTTTTCAAATAGACAACGGCCAGACCCACCCCATTAAGACCCCCAGGATTGACGTTTGAAGTATTTGCTTAAAATGGAAAGGGAGACTTAAGACCGTTTTATCGAGCAATATTTAAGAAGCGCCTAAAATTGAAAAACAGCGTGAACTACTAGTGAATTTTGTTACTAAAAGGTTCCATTTAATTCAATTTTTTCCCGTTTTTGCTAAGACGATATTAACTTTTAATAGATCTGTTTTATTAAAAGATTTGAAAAAAATATAATGATAATCGAATATACATACGTAATTCTCAATAAAAACATTTTTCAGTGAAGTTTGAAAACTTTGAATTAGTAAAAAGTTTACTTTTTGATGTATGATACTCAACTAAAAATAAAAATCCATTCATTGTAACTAGGTTTCTTAATTTTTTTCATTTTTCATACCTTAATGCACTGGAATATTTCTTGCAAACTCAGAAAGTCCTTATATGTTTTGTCTAATTTCTGATCGATAACCCATTATCATTATGTTTCGTAACTATAATAATTATATAGTAGGAAGGGAAAATCTTCTTTATTACAAATCTTTTGTTACTGGGAACTATCAAATGAAAATTTATAAAATAGATTTTGAAGAACTAATACTTGTGGTATTACGATTTTCTAGGAAGGTAAACATTAAGTCATATATTGTCATTTTTTTATATACCTATATCTCTCTATATACAATGGATCAAAATGTCTTGGGGAGTTCCAAATTCAAAATGAGGGTAGCTGAAGAACTTGAACTATCAAATAAAGTATTAAAATTTTTTTTAGCTTCATTAAAGAACATTAAAAGTTATTCGAATTTTTCCCAATTTCATTATTTATGTGATTATCACCTAATAAAGACATCACGAACTGACACATCATTAATAATGTAATAAGCTTCTTTTTGAAATATTTTAATAAATATATAATTAATTATTAATAAATAAATTAAATTATCATTAAATTTATTATTATCAACGTTATATTATATTATTAAAATAAAGCGTTAATTTCAGGTCCAACGAATATAATATCCTGAAATATCACGAACAGCGTATATCGTGATAATGAAATGGCTAAAAATATATTCATTTCATTTCATCAATTAATCAACAATGAGTTAATTACGAAATTCATCACACACATATGTATGTGTGTGTATATGAATATTTTTTTTGGAGAGGGAACTTGTGGATCAGTCATTAATACAACATTATGTAGCTGAGCCTATGTCTAAATAAAGTTGTATTATTGACTGATCCTCAAGACCCCCCAAAAAATATATAATTACAACAGTCAAGAAAAAAGTTATCAATATATATGTATACACATATAAGCGTGCGTAATACATAAATATATTTCAATATATAAAGTGTAAAAAACAGTATCCGAAAATATTCATTTTGTTTTTAAAATTCAATAATTTCTTAACATTATGACTTATTTCAGTGAAATTGATTTTTTACCAACCCGTAGAAGAACAGATTATTGAAAAATTCTGTCCATTTGAATAATTCTTTTTTTCTTCTTCTAATAATGGGTTACTTCGTTCATGGAGAACTCATAGGTATTTTCAATTTTGTGCTTTGAACTAAGTTGAGCATCAAAGGCAATAGCATCTTTTAGAAGACCTTCGAATCTTCTCTTAAAGTCAATCTGTAAGCCTTATGCTGAAATCAGTAATAACAGGAAAGATTTTCAAGGACAAATTCAGTATCTAATAAGTAAATCCAGTAATCTAATTTTTTTTAGTCGGGGTGGTTTGAAGGTGTCAGCGATACAAAAACATGATGTCATAAAATAGTAAATTAATCTCGCTTTAATTTTTAATTAAGTTGAACAGTGGAATACACGACGTTACCTTAGCCATCATAAAGGAGAATACAATGAGCTGCCGGAAAATTAAATATAATGATTCACGCAAAGTTAGCAATGGCGGTAAAGGACTTTATAGTGATTTAAAATATTATTACTATACGTTAAAAAGTGATATAAACGGATTCGTAATATGATCCGGCTTGATGACTACTCAGAAACAACACGTTTAATTTTCATCATTCACTAGGATTTGTCATCAAGAATAATACACGGATTACAATCCATAAGGTATGAAAATTCTTCTCTCGAAATGACCTATAAATACATATGTTTCATACTCAATAACAAAGAAAAATAATAATAACACCTTTCTTTGAAAATAATAAATTTAAAAAGTATATTATTAATAATAAAATTGTAAATTTATTTTTATGTGGGAAATTTTGATGTTAGGAAGTATGGTTTTACATGCGTTGCCTAAGTCAACTTATCACTCAAAAAATGAGCATCTCACCACACAAAGGGGATGTTCCAGACGGTGAGTAATTTGGACTACGTTATCTTCCAGAATCAGTCACCTTCGCCAGTGTCTGCCCCTAAATACAGGCTATTTATTTTAAATTATTGAAGTCATTTATATACAAATATTTTTTTTTTAAATCACGTTTATGTTCGCATAAGATCCCTTTCTACAAAAGAATGTATTGCTCGGTTTAACATGGTTCCTAAAGATCATGGCAAACGTGTGAAATCGTAGAAAATGACTGAAATTCGGATAACATAAAAAATATATATATTAAATTTTTATTTTGGATATGATAATTTCAACCCCTTTTGGGCTGATCGTAAGCTAATTATAATTCATCAGAATGCTAGATAATAAATCACATTTGTTATAGTTATAGAAAAGATAATAATACAGCGATCGTAAAATTGACAAGTCTCCGTTAGGGTATTTTTTATCAAGTATAACACGCTAACAAAGATTAATTAACAAGGAAGATTAAGAACTGCATAAAAAATAAATAAATATGCACTGAAAATAATCCTGTTTTTCTAGGTCCAACCTTCATAAATGATCTATATGTATATCTAACATTTGAAAATAATTAGTTCAAAACAATAGTAAAAAAATAAATAAATCAGCACTTTCAAAGTGCATTAAAAACTGTCATTCATAACCTAAAATGGATTAGAACATATCCAATTAATTTTAATGACATTTTTTTTCATTCCAAATGATTTCTGATTTATCCGACATAGGGATTGACTATATATAAAAAATATAATGAATATAATATTTAAATTGAACTTTAAATTTTATTTCATAACAAGTTTTATATATTGAAAACAGTTGTATGATTATTTCTGTTCAGACATTTATTTTTTTAATAAATTTTCCCTGTCTCCTTTGGTGTTTTATGATAATATCTGGATTGTGAGTAAGGTTATTCGAATTTTGTTTATATGCAGTTCTCATGATAAAGATATGTTATGATACAAAATTTCTAGCCATAAACAATTTTAATTATTTTTTCATTAATTTATTAGTTTTTTATTTATTATCAGCATTCCTTTTTTTTTTTTTTTTAAATTAGACTTATACAAATATTTGCAATAATTTAAAAAAATGAAATAGCTAATTTAAAAAATAAATAGATAAATAATAACGATATATAAACCCATAATAATAATAATCATAATAAATGGTAAGTAATAAATGAGTTGATCCTACCTCAAGTTGCGTAGCGATAAGAAACCCGCAAGGTGGAGTCACACACGTTCCTCCTTCCAGGTTCTGGACGGTACTGAGTACAGCCAACTCCTCCCCTCTCCAGCTTAAGATTTTCCTCTCGTTGATTCTACATTCTCATTCGGAGTGCTACTTTCCCATAAACTGACATCCAACTGAATGTTACCAAGTACAAGAGAGAAAAAAAAAAAAAAAATCAAAAAATTGGAGAACAGAGAAAACAGGATGTTTTTTTTCAAAAACAGCTTCCATTATTATTTTTCCATAACAACCCTATACTAAACGCTGTAGATTTACATGTTATTAATTGAACAATACAAGTTTTTTTTGACACGTAAAAAAAGAAAAGTAACCCATTCCATGTCTCCTTCACACATACGCACACGCAAACACACGACAAATCTCACGATTCACAAATATAATATAAACCAAACACGCTACGTAAATTTTGTGTCGTATACTTCTAAAGTCTTTCCTAATGTGTAAACAAATGCAATTCAGTTGTAGTATGGGCGCCGAGAGAATAACACGTTATTGTATGATTTATTCCCGTCAAAAAAATGTCCAAAACCCTATAAAATGTCCTTAGTGGTTAGTAAGTACTTACAAGTGTTTGTTTATTATTTAATTTGAGGTTAAAACATCTTCGCCTTATAAAAATGAGTTAGAAGAAAAACAGAAAAGTAATGGTGATAAAATTGATTAGAAAAAGAGAAATAAGAGTAAAGAAGCTAAAGAGTTGTTAAAAACACTAAGTCTTTTCCAAGAGAATCAAGAGACTGAGTGCATCATATATGGAAAAACATTTGAAGACTGGGTCCAATGCAAATATTAGAATAATTGGATCCACGAAGATAGGGTTTATATACCTATGTCAGATTAATGTAATAAGTATGAGGTCTAGCGTTACCCCTCCATCTTCTATCACAAATTCAAGGACAGAACAATTTTAATATTTTGTTATTAAAAAATCAATATGAGTAGAATTTGAATTAGACTGAAGAAGTTCCAAAGTTTCCATACAGAAATGCTATAGATTGTATTTTTTAATTGTACTTACTTTATGTCTCTGTGGCTACCCATCCCCTACGTAATTATTTAGCATGTTTAATCTTTAACTACATAAAGAATAGTATTATGATATGATATAACGAAAGCATTAAGTGAACATATAAATACAACAGAGAGGATAAAAAAAAAAAAAAAGATACGGGATGATAATGATTAAGGTGGATAATTGGATATTTGGTAAGGGGATATAAAAATATGTTCTTTTCCATAAGAATCTTTTCGATTCTTAATCGTAATTTATACTGACCATCATGTGTCATTCCTCTAGTTTCTTTGCATCAATCTTTCCCATTGAAACATTCTTTATTCATACAGTTCTGTATCTTACAGTTAGTGTTGAATAATGCTATATAGAAAGACCACTATTCAAAGCACTCAGTATGCCTGGAAATTATTCTATTTTATTAAAATATTTAAAATATGGGGCTGTGCATCAGCCAGGGAGCGTGTGTGCGATTCTGACAGCTTTGTCTGCGCGCTTTTTGCCAACAATGCCAATGTGGCTTGGGGCCCATATGGAATTTTTGGACTTACTTTGATCTGATAGTTTTATGAGGAAATATTGGATTCTTATGATGAGTTTTCCGAGTTCGTTCCATTTTTTTAACGGCTTAAAATTTCCCGGGTGATCAATGCTGTTTATTTCTTATTCATTTCTGGTAATATGCAATTTATTATTTTATTTCTGTTATACACAAAACACACATACATACACACTAAAGAAGGCAAAAAGTAGTTACTGAAATGATTTTTCCAAAATTATATAAGAGATAAATCTCTTAATGTTTTCTATCATATTTCTGCAAATATTTTGTATGATTTTAAAAACGTAAATACCGATTCAATTATTTTATTATCGTTTCTAAGGGCTGATTGTAAAGTATGGGGATTCCTGAAAGAAGTGGCTAGTTGATATATTGTTATTACAGTACTTACACTTCTCAGTCCAGTCAACACAACCTCTTATCAACGACATTTGCGACCAGAGGAACTCCAGGATCCAACTTCTTTATAATTTTCAGCTTACTCGTAGGACTTTCATCCCACATAGACTGCCACCCTTCTATAATTTACCTTATAAGGGATCTGCTCACAATATTTATTAATTCTCCAATTTTATTATTTGTAATTTAAAGTAAATTTTCCTAGTAGGAATTCTTATGAGTGGGTGTTCCGAGTTCATTCGTTCGTTCTTAGTTTAACGGCGTAAAACTTCCCGGGTCATCAATACCGTTTATTTCTTCATTTCGAGTAATATGCTATTTATTTTTTATTTTTGCTTTATACGCAATACACACTAAAGAGGGCAAAAAGTAGTTACCGAAACGATTTTTCCAAAATTAAACAAGAGATGAATCTCTTAATGTTTTTATCATAATTAAAAAAAATTATAAAATTTGTGTAGATCCACAATATCTATTAATTCTCCTATTTCATTATTTGCAATTTAAAGTAAATTTCTCTAATAGGAATTGGATTAGTTTTTTAACTCCTAATTAAACTTTAATTAGCTATTTCATCTCAATGTAAATGTAGTAATGCTTTATTTTCTATTGTATTACTGCAGTTGGTAACTTTATACAACGTAATTTAATATTCAGAATATTATTCGGCATTTACAATCAATTAATAAATCGAATGGCACCTAGTTCAATGGTTACACATTTTCTGCAATAAACGTTATAGTACAAGAGCCCAAGATGTAAAAAAAGGCAGTTATCTTACCCCAAATTTTGATTACCTTAATGAAAACTATGTATAATTAATAGTCAAAATTGATGAGTGCCAAGTATAGGTAGAGGGAATAAAAAATGGCTGCTGTTTCAAAGCGATAAAAAAAAAATTTTTCATTCGGAGCTCTGTATCTTAAAAAGTAGGAACAACACAAGGAAACCTAAGAGAACGTCATTTAAAGAAGAGGAAATTTGCTAAAATATGAGCCCTAATAGAGTTATTGACGTTAAATAATTTTCGAGATATAGCTTTTTAAAAAGCAACATTTCATAAAAATGTTGTATGGGACGTACTGAAAGATCAATAGTTAGTGAATTTATTTTGAAAAATTTATATCCCAAAAACCATTTGACATACATATGTCTACTAGCACTCAAAGTAAAGCTAGTTTAATGAGCTATAAAGTGTTTCATGATGTTCATCTTTGTAGGAGTAATATTTTACACGATATTTGCTAAAATAAATTGATTGATAGTAGTTCAGACAAATTTTCATTTGTCAAATTTATATTCATATGTGAATATTCCGCCTTTTTTTATTCCCCCTACCTATACTTGGTGGTACTCATCAATTTTGACTAGTAATTCTACATAGTTTTCATTAAAGTAATCAAAAATTGGAGTGAGATAACTGCCTTTTTTTCTTCCCGGCTCTTGGACAGTAGTGAGTTCATTGTTAAAATAACTCTCTAGGCCCTGTTTCATACTACAGTACAAACTAATACTATTAGTCTTGTCGATTTAATTCATTACAATTACACTGACTAGTACAATAGTAACTTGTACTTTAGTACTTTTTAACTCCTGTAATATCACTAATAATCCTCCCTATTATGAAGAGAAGAGAAAGAAATTTATTCATTCATGCTGCCCAAATACATCGGGTTGCTACATTACACAGCATACTGATCAATCCGT
>NW_027105297.1:55025-56369 GCF_000696795.3 Halyomorpha halys
ACTCATCAATTTTGACTAGTAATTCTACATAGTTTTCATTAAAGTAATCAAAAATTGGAGTGAGATAACTGCCTTTTTTTCTTCCCGGCTCTTGGACAGTAGTGAGTTCATTGTTAAAATAACTCTCTAGGCCCTGTTTCATACTACAGTACAAACTAATACTATTAGTCTTGTCGATTTAATTCATTACAATTACACTGACTAGTACAATAGTAACTTGTACTTTAGTACTTTTTAACTCCTGTAATATCACTAATAATCCTCCCTATTATGAAGAGAAGAGAAAGAAATTTATTCATTCATGCTGCCCAAATACATCGGGTTGCTACATTACACAGCATACTGATCAATCCGTTATCGGACATATATAAATTACATATTTTTATATGATATAATATAATAGAAAGATAACATTTTTTTTTTCCACAGTATTCTTTTACAATTAATACCAGTCTACAAACTAAATACAAGTTTTTCAATTTATTCCTTTTTTTCTTCTTTCCCCTCCATTTTACAACCCTTATTTCATTTTATCAACAAATTCCCCTATATAACAAATATTAGAATATTAAAAATAATAAAGTAATAAATAAATAAAACAACAAATAAGATATGCGATGCATGCACGCCATCCCTCCTCTGGATAACTCCCCCACTCATTAATTTCCATGCATGTGGTGGTGGATGATTCCCAGGGAGTCAAGTATTATATTCTCTGACATCGTAGCCACGTCCTGGACATCGACACCAAGCTCCTCCATGAAGCTCCTAGTTGTGCTGGGAATCGTTCCACGGGCTCCGAAATAGAGGCCTCTCACGTTGAAGTCTCGTTCTCCGAAGCCCTCACGGAACATCTCCTTGAGGAAAGGGATACATATATCGTAGATTTCCTTCTTTTCCCTATCTACCTTATTTGCCTGGTCAAGGTTGTTATTTTCATATCTCACGGTGGGATCCAGAATGATTGCCGACTTCCCCTTCTTAGGAAAAGCAACTATATCCGCATATCTTGTGGATCCATCCGTATCTACACAGTAGACCTCGTCAAAGCAGGCAAAATCTCTTTCTTTTAGGAGCTTCATTAACTCGTATTTCACTCTATGATATCGGCGTGTTATGAGGAGGGGTTGTTGGGGCATTTCCTCAGCACATGTGCTGGTGTATCCGGCTCTCTGTTGCATTTGCGACAGAGCGACCCAACTTCTCTATCCTGTCCGCTGACACCTGGGACTCCAAGTAGGGGTGCATAATTTATATTCAATTTCAGGGCATTGGACCATTCAGAGCCCGTAAGTATTTGTTTATCGTATATAAACTTATTTGCTCTCGGGCTCTCTTTGAAAT
>NW_027105297.1:60886-62770 GCF_000696795.3 Halyomorpha halys
AGGATTCAATGCCCAACCGATTTCTTTGAGCGTCCTCTGTACGCTAACAATAACTCTTTCCGCAGCAACCTTGTCGCACGCTGAAACCGCTTGGTCATCCGCGAACTCTGTGAGGACCACACAACCTTGGTCACTATTGAGCTTATATCCATATTTACTTAACAAAGTTTTGCTCACACAGGTCGCGGTATAGATGGTCTATAGCCAGGTTGAATAGCGAAGACGACAAGGGGCCGCCTCGAGGTACTCCACGCTTTACTCTGATTTGGCTTCTTGAGTGGGCACCTACATTTATTTTGATGTTGTTTGTTGTAAGGAGAGCTGTAATCACATTTCTAAGATCCGGCGACACACCCCTCGCCTTCAGTGAGCTCACAATATGATCATGGCCAACATTGTCAAAAGCACCAACAACGTCGAGAAATACCACCGCGCTATTACTTTTCTTACTGCTTGCATCTTTCAAAATTGCATCAATAATTCTCGCGTTCTGCGCTCCCGGAAGGCCCTTTATAAAACCCCTTTGATTTCTGTGGAAGGTGACCTGTTTTCTAAGTTCATAGTCAAGCGCCTTTTCAATAATTCGGCCCACGATCGAATATGTTGTAATCGGCCTCCAGGATGATATATTATTTGCATCTCCTTTGCCTTTATATATCAAAATCGTGCGCCCCCACCTAAGCGGTTCTGGTACATAGGCCACCTTCAGCATTATCTCCGTAATTATCTTAATTATATGGGCTATATTAAAGAACTTTATCGTGCGAATTAAAACAATAAGTATTAGTGTATTACCACGTTGTTTTATGTTTTGTTATACTTCTACTATGAACAAATACCATTAGCTTTCATTATGAAACAGGGCCCTGGTGGGATATAATAATCAAGCAAGTGGTATATATTAATTTTACACAAGACATATTTTCACTTATTTTTAATCATAACTTAATACTTAGGTCACTTTTAACAATCATGGTACTCTTTTTTGTACTCTAGGTACCAACTCTACTGCTTTAATTTAGAGAAAGTGCATTTAGATCTGTATTATTATTGAAGGATTCGATTTTTGTATTGATGCTTTTTGTCTTCAAATTCAATTATATTTAAATGTATTTTTTACAATATCCATGTGTTTGATTTGGTGCTCAATTTAGTACAAGTAAATTTGATTTTAGCAGCCCATGGAAGGCGGTCGGTCGAGAAAAGTTCAATTCTGAATCGCTACTCCCACCCTCCGTGGTAGCCTTACTCATATCACCTTACAAACGGACACTTACAGTGATTATGTTTCATAACACAACAGAAAGGCAATACATTCCGGCCGGACCAGCCCCACCAAGACCCCCAGGGAGCAACGGTCCTGTATCACTTTTCAAATATAAACTTGAAACGGGAGGAGGAGACATAATATAATTAAATCGAACAATATTTAAAATGCGTCTAAAATATTGAAAACGGCGTGATATACCCACCAAAGAGTTACAAATACTAAAATTTCAGATTTTAGATATTCTGAGTGTTCTTCTTTTATTCTGTGTGTGCGACATTTCTTGGCCTAAGTATAAAATAATAAAACGTATTAAGAAAGTCAAGATTAAAATCATTTGTAACAGCTAAAATTGACTATTTGTGCTATGATTTTAGCTAGACGTGAGGAGAATCTTATTGCTTTAAGCATCCTTATTTTTAAAAAAATAAATTACCGCATTGCTCACCTACTACGCCATTGGGGATTCATTACTGTACCTTTTTTGGCTGTGGTCTTATCATTAAAATAAGTTTTCCTCTTGGGGTGAGATTGCGCTAATCTTTCTTTGTAGGTTTTTTTACTACTAGTGGTTGTTATGACCATGCACCCATGATAATCATATAAGTTTATTTTGA
>NW_027105297.1:63701-79327 GCF_000696795.3 Halyomorpha halys
AAGATACAGTTTTACACAATCCATGAATTTTTGCTCAAAAATTTTGAGCAATACCACGCAACTAAACTAAGAAGGTTTTTCTTCCAGAGCCTATAACTAAATACTTCTCAGGAGTACGCCAGTGGTAGTGACTGTACCGGTGTCGGCTGGGTAATGAATAATCTTGCCTTAGTTTTGGCCTCTTCTTCTGTTTATCTGTGCCGATGAAAAGACACTTAATTCACTTAAATACTTTGCCAGGGTTCCTCTGGCTCTTCCCATGCAGTGATTATTTTTATTGGATTTTTCTTAACTTTGGCACAGCTTTTACAGGCCTCAACTAGATGTTCGATTTCAGATGCAATGTTGCAATGCAACCAACAGCTAATCAAGCAAATTTTTCCATTCATTTTTACTATGCCTATGTGTGAGGAATATAATTCCTGTAATATTTCAGAGCGGAGTTTCTGGGAAACGTAAATCCTTAACCCGCGTATTATGATCCCTCAGTGAATAGTGAATTCATTGTCTTTAATGTCACCATTTATCAGCTTTCTTTTTAATCTTAATAGTTTTTTCCAATGCCTCCTGTAATACATAACAGTGGATCTTAGGGGCTCTTAGGCGTGAAGGAGAAATGAAAGTCCGGACTGAGTGCCTGCCTCCTTGCAGGAAGGTAACTTCAGGGTACTAAGTATGCAGGCACGAAGAGGTATTTAAGTCCGGACTAGGTGCCAGCCACCGGCTCTTACAATAGGAGAGAAGGTATACGAAGGAGAAGAGATTCAAAAAAGGCAGAGAAGTATATATTTCCAAAAATAAGGTGCTAGAATGCACTGATCCACTATGAACATTGTTATTCTCTAACTCTTTTTCGTTCTTAGGAGATTCCCGTGAAGTGGGAATTCGCACTGATTTTTTTTTCTGATCCCTCTTAAAACAGAAATAAAGATGAATTTGTAAATGCATTATGTGAAGGTGAAACATTATTTACATTGGGTACTACATTTTCCTATCGTGGGTACTTGAAGGTTTTAGTGAAATATTTATCTACGTATTGAGATACTCGTTCTGTTGAAACTATTACTATATTATCACCAGAAAAGGGGTCTCTGCGAGATTATTACTTGTGAACAGATAAATAATTAAATAAATAAACTAAAAATAATTATAAGAAAAGAAAGAGGGGGGAGGGGAAAGGGGGGTGAGAGAAGAAAGGACTTAAGGAAGGGTAATGTTGATAGGGTTTCTCGGGCCCTTCTTACCCTGCCACCTCGCAGGAAAGTGGATGGGGTGAATGAGCGGAACAAAGGGTTAAAGGAAGCGGGAAGGTTGTCAAAGAATGTATAATGTGTCGTTGTGTGATGAGTTGTGGTACTGTTTCCAGTAGTAGCTCGTTGTGAATGTGCGTCATGTTACGTCTCTCAAGTAGTTTCTGTACAGATCTTCTGTAATATGCTGTTCTGGTAACGTTGGAGTTATTTCAGGGCAGTTGCCTATAAGTAATGTAGTAGTGGTGTTTCGTGTAGTAATGGTGGTCTCACCATTGCCTTGTATATAAGTAGTTTGAGTCAGCGTGACAGGCCTGGTGAATGTTTGAGTTGATATGATTCGCACTAGAGATACTACGGGTAATACGCTAGCTTTCAATGGATCAGCAGATTCTATTGGAATGTTAATTAATTCAAATGATACATTTTTGAATATTATAATATCTTAAATAGTAGTTAAAATACTGAAATTATGGTATTTACAATGAATAATACAAATATTAATATACGGGGTTTGCCTGATGACAGTAGTAGTTCCCGTGTTAGCTAGTTGATTGCGTCATGCCGGGGGATAGCGGTTTTAACGACTGTAGTAATTACAGCATAGACCAGCTGTGTCACTGCAACCTGAAAACAAAAGCAATAGGTATTTCTTCACTATCAATTAAACGCGATAAACCCCTGCCAACCCATATTGTCTAGTACCTGTTGCTAATGTCAAAGGAAGATGTGATTTATATGGAGTTAATATCCAATAGTTATTTCAGATTTGATCTTGTTGAAGGCGTCATTTGTTATTTGTATTTTTTGTATTTTAGCAAATAATTAGCATTTCATCTCGTTCGGATGAATATTATTCTTTCTCATTCTTGAAATGAACTTAATAAATCGATGATAGAATTCCTTGAATGAACCTCCTTAAATTAAAATGTCATCAAAAAAAGTTATTATGCCATCCAGATTCATTAAAAATCTATCTAAGGCTTTTTAAAACTCATTAGGGGCCGTATTCATACCTATAAAGAGGCGATGAATTTACGCGATATGTACCCCCAGAAATTAATACTGCTCCAACGTTTTGGATGTAATCATCGAGAGGAGATGTTATTAAGCTTTATGGAGATCTAATATGCAAAAATATTTGCCTCCTTGAAGTTTGTTTTAATGATCTTCCATCCCGGGTATTGAGTATCGGGAGTCGTATAGTTATGTACAGATGGTAACTAATCATCACTCTTAAGGTGCTGCTAATGCCCGACCTTGTAGCTGTAAGGCTACCAAAATAGTCTACATAAGTCGTTTTCATATAGAATATTTCACTATGTACTTAAAAAAAAAACACATAAAAATTTGTCCTCGCTACCACTTTGTTATAACCATAAAAACATGAATATAATATAAGCTTATTTTAACTGTAAAAATATAAGTAGTAATGTAACAGTATTTTGAAATGATTTATTTAGAATAATTAATAAGATATAACGTTTTACGTAACCCATTTATTATTCTGACAGTGAAACAAAACATTTGACCATAGAAAACTGAACAATAGAGGTTTTTCTTCCAGTTCACCCTGTATTACAAAACAGCGGCTCTTGGGGGATTTTTCTTGATTCAAAGGAAGAGGAATTAAAATGTGCCAAAGCTAAATCGATATCATTAAGGAGAAAAAAATTATGCCCAAACCTCAAAATGTTTCTGTTGGTTCCGGAATGTAAGGAATTTAGGGGACACAACGAGGGTGGAAGGGAAAATAGCTTAGACTGTAGTATGCTTCCACAATAGCTTGCAATTTGAAATGCAAAGGATTTATTTCACTTCCATTTTTTGGATGATACACAAATCAATCAGCGAATGAATTTGCATTTTTTCCGAAAGGGCTGTGAAGTATTATCAACGTATATGAATGGAAGAAAGAAGGGGACACAATAAGGATGACTTTGACGTTGCGTTTGATTAGACCTTTGATGATAGCCCAACATCTTCTTTTGCGTCATTCTGCAGTGACTTATAAGCAATGGGGAGCATCAAGCAAGGACTATCATTGTTCTTGGTCCTTTGCCATGTTCCTGGCTTGTCGGAGATTTTAACCTCACCTCTCCAACCCGCCCATTGGCAGTTGACTTAAAGACCAGGCACGATATCCTTGGTCTGTCTCCAGGTCTTCTTCCATCTGGGACCTAGTCCATAGTCTTTAGTAAGACCCACTAAAGACTATGGACTTCCATCCTAACGACAAGGCCAAACCACTTTAACTGGAAATATCTAACTTTCTGCTCCATACAGGAACACAGGCATGTATACCAACTTAAACATGTGGAGCTTCACTTTTCTGTCTACTTCTCTCTTTTCAGTGTTCAAGACGTCAGTTCCTATAGGGAAGCAGACATTGGCAGTGACAACTATCTAGTACGAATTGAAGAGCATGAGAACCTCCGAGTTTCCTATCTTTCCCCAATTAAGTATAGTATTATTCCATCTACAGATCGAAAGCTGAGAAATATTGAATACGTAATAAAAGGGAAATTCAGAGAAAAATATAGTATGATAGCGAGATTGGTGGAATAAATTGAACTCTAGGATTATGAATGTATGTATTAAAGACTAAATAAGTATTAAAGAATGTAAGTAGTAAAAAAAAAAAAAAGAAATGGTTCAGTTAATGGTTTAAAGTAATTATGAGAGAACAACCAATGATCATAAGAAGCTAAGGGAAAGTGTCCATTAGAAAACAACTGAGGATGCAATAAGAGAAGGCTGAGTGGATAAAAATGGAATATATAAATGAATTTATCCTGGGCTGATGTCTTTTAAGAATAACTTAACAGTAATGACAAAGTGTTTCATATAGTTCTGGCATTATTAATTATTTGGAAACAATTATAAAAACATCTATCTTAATATAATAATGAAAATAAAAAACTTCTCTTGAAAGATGTGGACTTACTCCATGCATCGGTTTTCCTCTCCGCATTCCAATATTTCTCTCTCCTCTGCCGCTGGAAAGCACTCTAGGATGTCTTTACTAACTCATTGTTCACTTCATGAGAATGAAAAAGAAAATTACTGCTTATAGAAAATGAAGATGGCTCTCTCATGCTCCAGTTTCTTCTTTTCCTCACAGAGAGTGCTAGTGAAGGTAGGTTTTGCTTTTGGTCACATGGGGTGCTGCTAGTAGGGCCTAGATTATTGGGGGTTCATCCACTCCAGACTTTGGGTTACCAGGTTACTCGAAACATGCTACAAGATATCTGTAATCTCACTTTCTGAAAACAATAGTATAATATATTTTAATTTCCCTTGATTTTGGAGTCTAGAACAATGCTGATGATATTGTCCGCCCCTGTTAGTATCTTTTCAAGCTTCGATTCAAGAGATCGGCGGTATACTAGTACTGCCAATTTTTTACAAGCATTAACACTCTTGCCATTTCACTAAATTATAAGTTTGGGTTTATTATATACAATATTTCATGATGCCTAATTTAAATGAATGTTCAACTTTACCAATAAAGTAATTTTTCTTTTCAGAGTCTAAAAAAGAAATAATGTGATCAGCAACTGTATTTGAATTAAATTTAAATGATGTACTGGACCGTTAAAATGATACAATATGTTTTAATTTCGGACTCATATTTTAAAATATATTTAATAAAATCGGAGAAATTAAATTTTAGAACAAAAAATAATAACAGTAATTTTATTATTTTCAATTTCATCTGTACCAGTCGTGAGAAAATTATTTTTTATAACGAAAAGTAATTCTATGAACAATTAACAATTAAAATTAACCAGAATAATAGTTACGATTTTACCTTCTTTTTTTGAAATTCGGGTTAATAATCACTTTGGTTAATAATAAAATACATAGATATATATTAGAAAGGGGTGTGCACTTTGAATTTCAGAATATTGTTTATTCATAGTTTAATAATTTTCCTTTTTTAAGGTAATGAAAATAAAATATATTATACTATTGAAATTTATAATAGTTTATATATACATACATGTTTTACCCGTATTCGATACTATAATCCTTGATATTTGAAAATCGATGTTGTGAGATAACTTTAACACAATTGCAGTCAGCATTGCGAGTTGACGTCCTTAGGTTGTGTTTGTTAAACATTTGGACTAAACTTCAGAATATGATCCTGTGCAGATTCTGTCTTATACGGCATTATTAAATTTCGGAGTTAATATACTTTAGACTATTGTTTCGTTTTATTACATTTTATAATGAATCGAAGTGAAGGATTAGTCCAAAGGAGAAATGTAATTCGTGATAGCGGTGGTACTAAAGATTTTCACAATGTTGAAGATAAATCTAGTGACAGAGATGAAGAAAATGATGATGGGGATTCAAAAGAAACAAGATTAACATTGATGGAAGAAGTTTTATTGTTAGGATTGAAAGATAAAGAGGTTAGTTTATAATTAATGTTTAGTGTCAACAAGTTACCAGAACATATTGAGCATTATACAGGAATATCTCAAGTAGATTATTTAATAGTTTTCGAGGTTTTTTCATACTATTTTTTTTGAATAGTAGTTTGTTTTTCCATAAATTTGCCTATTATGCTCAACATTATTAGGGAATAAAATCTACAGCTTTCAAGATCTAAATTTATTGGTATTAACAGAGTTTGTATGTTAGATATTTAGTACTTAATTAATGGTTTATATTAATACTATTTACTTATTGAAGTTTTGACTTTGTCCTAAGTGGGTGTTTCTATTTAATGTCGGTATGTTTTTTCATCAATGTTCAGAGATTGCATTATTATTACCAGATTGAGCTAATATTTTAGCCTGGTCCTAAATGCTTATATGTTTGTTGAATATGCATTTAAAGACAACTTATTTAGATACAGAGGTAAGGATAAGTTAACTAATATTTATTTTAATCCTGTAATGATACGCTGATAACTTTTGTGCCTACTTATATATTTATGAGCGAAGTTTAATTTTTTATTTGTGCATGTAAATTCAGCCTTTGATAAATAAAATATTTGGAATTAAATGTTCAAAAATATTGTTTGTTATTGTTAGATACCTTTGTTTTATGACATTGGTCTCATGAATGCAATGGCATAACAATCAATATTTCGTTTCTTTGGTATTTTACGTGTAATGTGGTATATTAATGAATTTTTTTTCATTTAACGGTAAGGTTTGTTTCTGATTTTTCATTTAATACATACTACTAATATTTTTATATTATGGCTCTAGTATCTGTTATTGTTTGTTTTCACTTACTTACTAATTGTGCTAGTTTCACTTGACAATTGCATTTTCATTGGCTATATCAGTTACTATTTTTTCCTATTTTTAAATCTGTTTAAGTGAAAGGCTTTAGAAAATTGGTTATGGTCAATTTTATAGTTTCTAAACGATATTAGTTTAACATTTTAACACTTTGTGTTCCTGCCATCTATAAAAATCTTGTTTCATAGCTCTGTTATTACACCTTTGTGAACTACTAGAATATTTAAATTAGTTTGTAATGTTTGCTAGATTATTAGTACAACAACAAACATTTCCATAATTCGTAAATGACCTCGTCATAACTTACACGTTAAATGATATATTTTAACCTTACTCATTTCATTAACAAATGAAAACAGTAGATGAATCTGATGGGTTCAGATGGATAATTTTGAAACTTCTGAACAAAACGATTTTCCGACTAATGATGGAGATGGTTGTTCAAAAATATTTCTATGATAAACTATTTTTAATACTTTAATTTAATTTATAATGATTATTGTTCTAAAATATACTATTAATTTCATGTACTAAAATTTAGGGTTTCTTGCAACTCAATTTGTTTTTTAAATCTGGACCATTTTGAATCAATTTTTATCAATAATGAATGGTTGAATTACATCAAGTTTACATTTAGCTGCTACTGTTTGCAAGGTTATGCTATCGTTATATTTTAAGAATCCTGAGATAGTTGATAGATAAGGCACAAACAGCTAGCTAGATGAGATCCTTGATTCGAGAGCTTAAAATAATACCAATTACTGTAATTAGTTTAACATTAAATTTCTCTTTAGGCTGATGAATGGTGGGGTTTTGGTTTTTCAATCTAACTTTTACTTCCTTTTTTTTATTTAAACAACTTTTCCTCAAACTTCATACATAATTAAATTATGAAAAATTGATTTTTTTTTTGTTTTTACATACCTAAATCAGGGAGTATTAAAGGGTAGTTCTCCTCTAGACCCAACTTTGGGCTATTAAAAAAAAATTAAAAGCAAAAAACAAAATTTTTTTACAATGAATTATATTTGTAAACTAAAATAATTACACTTTTTCTACTTTACCAAACATAATTGACGATGAAAACTTTGGTTAAAAAATTAAATTGGAAATGTTTATGTTCGGATGTGGAAGACAGGCAAAACATCAGTTACTTAATGTTTTACCTTCCTCCTAGCATAATAGCTTTGCACTTGTGAATAGTGTGGCAACCAATAAGAAAGGGGCAAGAAAAATTTCAATTTGCATTTAAATATAAGGATATAAATTAGATCAGTTGAAATGTAACTGTCTGTTTACAAAAGAAATAGAACCACATCAAATACGTAATTTAAAAGGAACTTGATGAATGTGTATATTCTTAATATCAAAGATATGTAAAACATTCAGACCCAAAGGAGCAATCTCTATGGAAGGCTACATAGTGTCTATTTGATAAATATAAGGAAGTCTAGTAGAGAATAGTGACTTCATCACTAGTGATGCCGGAAAATCTGAAGACTTTGCTGATTATTTTAAGAAAATGTTCTCCAAAACAGAATGCGAAAGATCTTGATAGCAAATTACATTATCATTGTGTATTTGAAACTGCCCCAGTAAAACAATACAGCTTCCAGAAGAAATTATAGAATGGATTAGGAGGCTTATAGTAAAGAGTGCTGGTCATAATTTTACTCCAGTTATATTTATAAAAAAAATTACCCAGGAAAGCTGTCATTTTTATTTTTAATATTTGTCTAATTACTGGATATTTTCTGATAAGTTGAAGAAAATCAAACTCATAGTAACAAGCCCATTAAAAATGCTAAACAAGTCAGCAGCTATAGGTCCATAAGTTTATTTCACATTGTTGTAAATTACTGAAATCAGTTATGAAAAAACACCTTGTTTCCTTATTTTAATGTAATAGCATTATTCCGGGATTTTTAATTTAGTTTCCAGTATAGTCATTCTACCTTACACTAACGGGCAAGATTATCGGAATTTATAGTAAATGGATTTGAGATGAAGTAACACATGTTAGTCTAGTTCTTGGACTTCCAAGAAGCAATTAAAGAAAATAGAGACTCCAAAATACTTGTATGATAATCTGTGCTCATTCCTCAATGGTGGAAAATTTACTGTTAGAATAAATATCACAAATCCTGCCATCAGACAAATCCATACTGGTACTCCACAAGGTTCTATTCTTTACCCCATTCTTTTTAACTTTAATCTTCACGATATTATACATTCCACACATATCTACATTGCTATGTTTGCTGACGATACAGCAGTTGTTTTTTTTAACACAATGACATTATAATAGCCAGAAATATACAGTAGTTGAACAATACTAAATGTATGATTACTCTCAACATTGAAAAATGTACTTCGAAAGTTTTTATTCTTAGATGCTTATTGGACCCACCTTAACTGTTTCTCAAAGTTAAATAATTGCAATGGAATTTTCAGTGAAGTAGTAAAATTGTTGCCTTACCTGAAATCACCTTATCAATATTAAATTAACCCAAACCTATGTTTGGTTAGCAATGTTGTATCCTATCTTCAATAAAAAATCCAGTCGATTACATCGAGAATTACAATCGGAATCAATTGATGATTTCTTCAAAAAACTGTTCCCAAAATTCCATTCCCAGTTACCAGCAGTTAGGGGTGCAGTGGCATATAACTTAAGCAATCCAACTTCATCATGAAAACTGATGCCTAGATTGATAAAAGCTAAGTCATCCTACTATAAACTCTGTATTTATTTATTTTTATTACTATTATTATTATTTTTTTCTCCCATTTCTTTTTCTCAAACTATTTTTTCAGTATAAGTCAATTATTTATCTTTATTAATTCTTTAAATATCGTTTATTATTTTCTTTATCTTTCATTCTTTAATTACATAAATATTGTTTTGTTTTGTTTTTTATGATTTAGAACTGTTTAATAATTATAACATGGGAAATATTTAAGGATGTCTTTTATGTGAGACTTATGAGACTCCCTCCCCGCTCCCTATTATCAACTATTAAAAAACTTATAAGCTGTTATAACAATCACGTAAGGCCCATCAGGCTGATCTGGTAATAAATAAAAATTAAAGAAATTTAACTACATTTCGCTTTAGGTAGGAGGAATTGCATCTGAATATCACCTTCTTCCTCCATCATATCTGCTTGATATGTTATTGTCCAACCCAATTGGCAAGTTACGAAAAAAAAACTTTCAGTTCAGCCTTGGTCATTTCTGTCATGTCAGGAATATATGACATCAATCCTTGGTTGAAGGATTTTCTTCATTTTTTTTTGTTCATCTCATTGATGGCTTTAAGAGGTGATTGCTTAGCCATTGGTGCTAGGAATAGGACATAAATGTTTTGCTTATGATCACCTATGGTTTTCATATTTTTCACATCCAAACGTCTTCTACATTTTCCAATTTAATTATGTAGTAAACACCCAACAATGGTGTAAATCTGCAGATGGTAACATTTTATTGTCAAATTGTTAGATGAACATCTTATCCTTAATAATGCCATGTACAGCTCCCAAGATTCAATGTCCTTTAATTAAAAGTTGGTAAGGGTCAGACTCCTTCCATATTTTGTTCCAGAGCATTCACCTCTCAAAGTAGACATTAGGACTGCTTAGTTCAAAAGTTCTGAAACTTGTAAAACATCCCTAAATCATTGATCACTAATGTTATATGTTTTAGAAGTGTAAATGTACTATTTCCTTGTTGATCTATATTGAACTATGTCAAAAACTTTTTTCTTAGAAAGAAAATAAATATATATATACATTGTTGTAAACTTTAAGAAATAAACAATTTTTGTTGCCGTTTTTCGATTTCAGGGGCTTTTTAAATATTTTACTCGATTAAACTATCTTTAAAGTCTCTCCTTCCCGTTTTAAGCTACTATTTCGAAAGTGATATAGGGCCCGCGCTCTCCGGGGGTTTAGCGGGGCGGGTCGGGCGGGGAAGGATGGCCTTTTTTTTAGCGTTACAATCCTGTTCTTGTGAGATTGTGACATGTCGTTCATCAACCAACCTACTCGCTGAAATTGTCCGTTCTAAAAGACAGATAAGTAAGGCTACCATGGAGGGCGGGTTTGAAGCCGTTTTTCGATTTCAGGGGCTTTTTAAATATTGCTCGATTAAACTATCTCAAAGTCTCTCCTTCCCGTTTTAAGCTACTATTTCGAAAGTGATATAGGGCCCTCGCTCTCCGGGGGTAAAAACAATCTTTCAACAATTTTAACCTTAAGCATGAATTGGGAAAATCTTATTTTTATTTAATACCAGTTTGGCCTAGTGGGCCTTACATAGTTAATATATAAGTTACATTTGAATAATCTGAAAAACATTAAGGGTGTGAATACCGCTTAGCTAAAGATACCATATGGCGTTGGTTTGTCCTATTCAACATTCTGCAGAGCTGAAATCATCTTTCCGCCCTCTTCCCTCATGTTATAGAAGGTAGTGGTCGGAACTTTTTGATTGTTTATCTTCTATGTATCTTTAATCCATAGTAATGTAATCTCAATCACTGTTAACTTACAAATATTGCTACTGTTTATAATGATGTCAGAGATCTTATGAAGGGTTACAATCCTGTCAATTTTCCTTAGTTTTCATTTTATAATTTGAAGGAAAATGATTATATTTTTTTATAAGGAATAAGTGAATGATATTCATGATTTTTTGTGTATCAAAGCGAGTAGCTGATGTTGAAGAGTATTGTTCTTATTTTGACCAAAACAGTTTTTAGAATAAAAGTGGAGTTCAGTGTAATGCTGTGGTTTAGTAATGAAATGTGTTAAAAATGAACATGCTTCATTTAAGTATTTTATATTTTTTACATAATTATTACATTTTACATAAATTTATCCAAGATTTTTTAAGACATTTACGGTCAGCTGCCTTCAGTAAAAAGGTTCTTGAATAGGAAGTTTCAGCATTAGTATATATTGCATATTATCAAGAAATATAGCAATAGCATGGTGATTAATTTTCGCCTTGGCATCTTCTTTTCCTGACTTCATTGCCCTCAAAACTGGCCTAGTTTTATTTTTGTGAATCTTTGTTAAGACAACTCACTTAACTCTCTCATTAATGGTGTGCTCACACCTGGGATGTCAAACCCTTTCCAATTCATTCATGACTAGTTCGTCTGGCTAATGTCTTTCATTTGAGTGAGCCCCAAAATTTAGAAATGCAATTTTGGTCAAATCTAATTACATCACATCTATCTACATGAGGCTGCCCTGATCTGACTTTTAGTAACAGCCCTTAACTGAAGGATCAGATCTTTTAGAAGAAATCATGCATTGTTTGGATGTCTAATACACTAATTAGAAATTTAAGTATTTTTCAAAATAATATAACTCCTTTATAAGAAGACAATCCATATGTACATGAATTATTAAAGTTTTGTCTGCTGGTTAAGCATCACTGTTTATCTACTTCTGTTGTCTCTATTGGAGGCATACTCATGATCCGCAAAGGGTTCTTAAGCAACTAATTCATTTTGAATGGGACAGCATGAGATGATGAAAATTTTCTCGATACTAGATATTGATCATCATTACAATGTAACGACTAACAAGAACGTTGATCCTCATCCTGAAGATGAGCAAAGAACTCCAAAACATTGATGAAAAAATATGTTTGAAATAAAGATATTGATAGGAAGATTTCACAATAATACCTAATATAAGCAGAAAACCTAATCTGAATAATATTTTATTATTTATTTATTTGTAAGAAGTAAAACTTTTTTGAACAGTAAATTTTGGACATTTGTAAAACACTCATTTGTTTGTTCATGTTCAGCATATAAAATTTGAACTTTTAAATTATACTATCTTGAACTATTTCTTGGCTTTCTTGTTTGATGGATTTCTATTTGTTCTTGTGGTTTTGTATACTACATAAATTAAAGCATTAATATAACTTGAATTTAAAGAAAATCCCCCCAAAAAACTGATGTGTTAAGAGAAATTTCCATGAGCTGTCTCAAGGAATAGTGTGTCCAGCCCCAGATTAAAACTTAAGTTTTTTTGAAACAACAACTGTATTATTAGTTTTTATTAATTTATTTTTGTGGTTCAGTGAAATAATTCGATCTATTTTTTTCTTGAAACTAACATCCCTTAAGAATAATTTAAAAGACATTGTTATAATAGACCAAGAAGTTCACTCAGAATTATATTAAATGTATACATAGTAATCAATAATAATGATAAAGAATCATCTTAAAATGTAACCAATATAATGTGATTTATCTATTTTCAAGTAAATAATCTCTATAACAATTATTTGATAAAATTGTACATTTATCAGATATTGGTTCATGGAATCAAGGGTGAATGAGATTTATCAATTTAAGTGTTAAAGTAGATGGATTAAAACACAAGATTCATAAATGAAAATAAACGAAGCACTGCATAATAGTTGGAAGCATGATCTTCCTGAAGAATGTAATATGTAAGGTTTAATTTAGAGGATATAAGAAGGATAATAGTATTAGTTGATAATGAGAGAAGTGCTTGCATTGTTAGTTTGAGAAACATCACTCTAACTCAGTATCGTATTAGAGGAATCCTGGTGGTTTTTTGCAAAGTTTATTGCAGATTGAATCAAGTTTATTTAACCTTCCTGAGGATTTGTATTTTTAATTTCAATCCTAACTCTTACAACATATCAAAAAATCAGAACTACTTGACCTTTTGTTCTTTAAAAGTGCTTCGTTTCCTGAACTAGTAGACATATTGTTAAAATTCAGAAATCTTTGCAGTTATTCATAGCCTTGCTTATAAGGGTTGGCTGATAAATGATGGTGAAGCCTAAGTTATTTTGTGGCTGTAGAATGATGACAGTTGGATAGAGAACTAGCCAATCATAAATCATGAACCAAACAGCACCATTCTGAGGCTGTTGGTACAATCTGGGTTGTCTCTGCTCACAACTTATCTCTACTGCTCCATAGCATTTTCTTTATCAATCAATATAATCACAGTTTAGGCAGTCTGAACTCTTAACTAATTGGAATAGTAAATTTAGTTCCAGGACATGATACCTGAAAGGGTTGGTGCAGGGGTACTAGTGTGCTTGGTGTTCAGAAGGATGTGGGTCTGGTTTCCACCTGGGTCAGACATTAGTTATTTCTTGGTGGCCCAGAGAAATGAATCTTGACATTCTCACTCTGGGGCTGTATTGGTTCTCGATGGAGGACTTGAGAAAAAAAATAAAAATTAGTTATCCTCACAGTTTAGAGTATTTTTTATTTACTTTTGTGAATTTAATTCCTTTTTTTTCTCTTTTTTTTTTTTTATAAAAAACTTTGTTAAACTTCAAAGCCTTATCATGAAGGATCTGACCTAATGATTTTGAATTGACCTAGTGATTTTACAGTTTAGAATGCTCACTTTACAACTGGTTTCTGTGATCAATAATCATGGTAGTTATAGAGGAACACTTTTGATCAGATTGATTGACTCATTTTAACAATCTTTGCATTTTTGTTGGTTCATATTTCTATCTTTTTTTCTTTATCTAGAAATATTTTTTTCACTTTTGTTATTTCAGTTATAGTATTATGTTTTAATTTAGTATCTGTTTCATCACAGTCTGTATTCAATTATTATTTTAATAGTTCATTATTCTATAATTTTGATTGTTTAGCTTTGTTTGCACTGGGTGTGCAGAACTGCACAAAATAAAATAAAGGTGAGCAGCACATTGTTGCATTGGCTTATCGTTGTCAATATTGTTTTTCACTCCTATAAAAATCTGTTACTGGAAAAACATGAACTGGGTCCATAATAAAATTGAGGAGGTAATTCACAGAGAGCATCCTTTATTTTGAGGTAAATTTCCCAATCTTCTGTTTCTGTACAGCTCTGAGCAGTTTTGTGCTCCAATTATTGTTCTGGTTTGCAGTTCTGCTCACCTCGTATGGACCCAGTTTTACATTCACTATCAGTCAGTAATAATTTACAAATTTGTTTATAATTAATGTATCATGCATATGAATATGATTCCAAAATATTATTACTAGTTTGACACTACAACACGACGCCTCCAGGCCACCTCAGCCAACAACCTCCAGAAGTTCTTGTCCTGCACTGCTGCCATCCAGTTGTGGACTCCCAAACCCTATGCATCCGCAGCCACACAGTCAATCCATCGAAATCGGGGACAGCCAATTCTCCTCTGGCCATGGACTATCTCTGTCAGTAATCTTATGAGAGTTTCCCCCATCCTGGCCACATGTTCAGCACATTTCAAACGATATCGTTTGACAAGATTAAAAATGTCAGGCTCGATAAAGTTTTGTAGTTTGTAAAAATGTCAGACTCGATAAGATTTGTTATTTGTCTCAACTCTCCTCCAATTAACTCCAGTCCAAATATCTTTCGGGGGATTTTTCGCTCAAATGTACTACTAATACGTTTATTTTGACATTGTGTATGTCTCAGTTCTATATATAAGAACTGGGCGAATCAGAGTTTTGTACTGAGAAATGTTTGTTTTTCTGGTCACTAACCTGCTTGATAGATGTTGCCTCAATTCAAAGTAACATCTGTTCGCGACTGATATCATTCTTTTGATATTTGCTTCAATGGCATAATCGCATTTGAACTGTGCGGGAATTCAGCCAAGGTACGGGAATTCAGAAACCCACTCGAAGAGACAATATCCAAATCCCACCTTTTAGCCAGGATGTCTTGGGTGTTGTTCAACAATCATATACTTGGTTTTATTGTGGTGATTTCAAAATATTAACTTATATTAATGATAAGGTAATATTTACCATCTGTAGTAATCAGTTGAAATATTTTCTACTTTTTTCGTTTCTAGAAATTAATTCACCTTTTTACTTCAATTTCTTTATTTTATCATTTATATATTAGTACATTGTCCGTTTGGTCAGTCCATGCCGATGTTTTGAATGGTCTGTCCATCTTTAGGGGCCTTTTTTTGAAAAGTATATAGCTATAAATTTTTTTCTTGTATTAAATATTTTAATTATAGTCAAATTTTCTTTTAATATTAATCCCAATACCTTTAATATCTTATTTTGTTTTCTCTGGGCATTTTCAGATCAATCTCT
>NW_027105297.1:79455-88935 GCF_000696795.3 Halyomorpha halys
AAATTTTTATATAGTTGATTACTTTTTTTTTAGACTCAATAAGGTTTGACCCTTGCATTGTTTAGCATGTACTGACCCATGTTTTTCTGTTGAAGTGTGTTAATCTGTCATTATTTTTTTAACTTTAATTTAACTCAATATAACATTTTAGGGTTATACATCATTCTGGAATGATTGCATATCTAGTGGACTCAGAGGATGCATTCTAATTGAATTGGGGCTGCGTGGCAGAATTGAGCTTGAAAAAGCTGGAATGAAGAGAAAATCATTGTTGAACCGTAAAGTTATTGTCAAAAATGACACCCCCACTGGTGATGTATTGCTTGATGAGGCTCTAAAACATATGAAAGAAACAGATCCTCCGGAAAATGTGCAGAGCTGGATTGAATACCTTAGTGGTAAGTTGATATTATTTTGTTTGTTTCAAAATTTTAACTTGAAATTTCTTTAATGTTTTATTTTTTTAGGAGAGACATGGAATCCATTGAAGTTAAGATATCAACTCAAAAATGTACGAGAGAGGCTTGCAAAAAACTTGGTAGAGAAAGGTGTTTTAACTACTGAAAAACAAAACTTCCTGTTATTTGATATGACAACTCACCCATTAACAGACAATGTCGCTAAATCTCGTTTAGTAAAAAAGGTCTGTTTTTTTAGTCATCTGTGAAATATTTGTATTACATAGTCTAATATTTATTCTTAATATATTTTATTACAAACTATATATTACTTAACTGATTAATTGAATTGTTTTTATAAAACTAAATTATTTTATATCTGACTGGCATGCTGTCCTTTGTTTATGATTATATAACATACATCAATACGATCCTCATAAATTTTCAGTACTGTAAAAAGTCATTTTCTCTATAGAAGAGTATCTCAGTTTTTTTTTGTTAATTATTTAACCCTGGGGATCGTAATGTAATTTACAACAAAAAAATGTCAGTTAAAATTTCTTGATAAATTCTTTGTTTGGGAAATACTTTACAATTTGTGCTATTTGAACTATTTATTTATTTTGACAAAAATGTTACTGTGTTCAAGTACAGTAATGCTATCAAATTTCACCATTCAAGGGAACATTAGAATTTCTGTCAGACAATATCTTCAGTGCCACTAGGAAGCTAACTGATATAGTTCAAATATTTTATATTGCAAATATTTAAATTTAGTTAAAAAATCCTGTATTTGAAGATACGCCCTATTTCTCTTTTACTTAATATATAAATGAAAAAAATACAATTGTAGTCATGGGAAGAATGAAAGAATGGTGGCAAACAAATATTTAGAGAAGCATGATTAATAATTTATCTGGTTTCATTATCCCATTTCTGCTCAAGGGTACAAGTAATATGATTTTTGGATGTTTTTTTTTTTCTTTCTGTTTTTACATTAATTGATGTCAAAAATATAATATATGTTTGGTAAATCTGAAAATTATTTCCCATTGACAATTCAATTTTTTGTAATCATGCTTATATTTCCATCTGGACCACTGGATGGGCTTTAAAAAAAAAACATTTTGCCCTGTAATAATTCTTATTTTTTACAGGATTTCAATAATATATACTCTAACTAAAATCAACCAATATAAAAAAGTACTAAATTTATTTCTTATGATATATTTCAAAGGAGTCTGGGTGCAGGGGCCATTTTTTTCGTCGGAGATATTTCTTTGAAAAAGTTAACTCTAATCATTAAATTAGGTTTGACATTTTATTTGCTAATACTAAACTCAAGACATTAATTCAAACAAAAAATTAAAAAACATAAATATATCTAAATAATATACTAACAATTTTATAAACATTATTGTTGCTTTTTAACGTACTTATAGGAAGAAATGCATTAAAAATAATGTTCATAAAGCAGTGACAATTGTCTTTACTAAATTTAAAGTTAAAAATTGATTTGAAACCTGACAATTATTTAACACTTTTTTAAGCACTGGTGGTATCCCCAACTTCTGATGTTAGAAAATTCGGTAAAAACAGATATGCATAATTTTTTCAAAAACAATGACATTGTTTTTACTGTCTTAATGCAAAAGAAGTACATTTTTTCATATTTTATTTTTTCTTGTTAATCAAACTATAACTACCCATTTTTCATGGTCCCAATCTCTTAAGGTTGTACCTTTTTTTAGTCATTCTTATTTTTAATTGGTTTCATTCCTGTTTTATGCCCTTAAGTATTTAATTTGTCTTAATCTAATTGACAAATTTCATCTTAAATAGGTTCAGGAAGCAGTTTTGTCAAAGTGGGTTAATGATCCCCAAAGGATGGATAAAAGACTCCTTTCGCTTCTGGTTCTTGCTCATGCTTCAGATGTATTGGAAAATGCTTTTGCTCCATTAAATGACGATGATTATGAATTAGCTATGAAGCGAATTAGGGAATTGGTTGATATGGATCTTGAGGCTGAATCTGGAAGAGGAACTTCAACTGAAGTATATTGGGCCGTATTTGCTTCTTTTACAAAGTAAGAAAAAAAAAGTATATTAAACCTAAACTTAAGAAACATTTTAAACAATATTTTAGTAATGTATATTTTATTGGTTCTTAATAAAATTTTATCTATTAAAAACTTTTTTATTTATTTAGGGAACTCAGCCCTATTAAAATATTAATGAAGCCCATAGTTATTTACCTTTTTTGCTAATTATTTGATTTTCGGTTTTAAAAATAAAATTTAAATCCTATCATTTTTATTGTACTTGCTGCCTGGCCAGTATCTAAAGGGTAATTGTTAATGACTTTGACTTAAATCAATAAGAAAAAAATTATTCATTTCTAATTAATAGTTACTGTTATTAGTCATATAGTTATATATAACTAGTTAGATATTACCTGACTGTTACTCTTTTTAATTTCACCATAAAAATCTATTTAGTACACTTCATATTGTATTACTATAATTTGTATTATGTGATATGATAGAAGTGCTTCTTTCTATACCCTACTAGATAATGATCTGGTCCTTATATTGAAAATGTTATATGTGGCCACAAAATACGTAGTGTTTCCCTAAATGGTGTAGCACACTTAACCAGATCTTTGTTCTCATAGATATGTTCAAATAAATAATGATAAGTAAATCAAGATACCCTTGCTCTATTTATATAGTCCAAAGCAACAAACAATTCTGTTTAAACTTAAATGGTCTATTACGAAAGATCATGAGTGAGTTTTATGTAATATATGTAAACTGATTAATATATTATAATGGAAACTGGTAAGATTGACACAAAAAAAAATAATACCCTGTGAAGAATAATTTTTACAGTTCAACTTTGTTAGACCAGACCACTCCGATATGAAGGCCATATCTGTTTTGGTTTTGATTTGTGATTACTACTGTGGATTCAGTTGGATCAACTTGTTCCTGGTGCTCATCTAGTTGCTGGCAAGAATTTATAGAATCTTATGATAAAATTTCAGGAAGAAATTCAGACTCGAGTCTGGCAATATAACTTTTTTTATGTGCTTTTTCTCAATTTTAAAATTATTGTTAGAGTATTTAAGGACCATTTGAGACCTAGTATAAGATACAGAGTGTCTAGTGACCTGAGAATTTAATCTGAAAAACTATTATCATGAGAAAATTCACTGATAAAACTAAAAAATGTTGTGAATTATTATTCAAGGGTTTATTAATTAAATTAATCAATAAATAACAAAATGTTTCTGAATCATTATAACAATTCTAAAAAAAAAAAAGTACATATGAGGATTTAATTTCTCGTAAGAATCCATCATAATAATTTAAATATCCTCAGAGGCTGATATTACTCAAAAGCCTATCATGATGACTAGAGATCGGATTTTTGTACAATTACATCTTTTGATCAAATCCCACTAAACCTCAACAGAATTTCAAATCATGGAAATAAAGATTCAATTAACACTATTTTTATTTTGCATGTTTTTGTGGTTTCTCCTTGAAATTGCATGAGTTGAGGTTTTTTTGCACAAAATTGCACATTTTACTCATTTTGGGCAAAAATTCCATAAATAAAATTTTTATTTAATGATTTTACAAAATTGGAAAAAAAAAAGTGGAAGATCTTGCTATGAAACATGCAACTAACTATGCTTGCTTGAAACATTAAGGGATAGAGAATTTTGCTTGAAAGAAAATTTTGAGATATTTTCTACATTGCGCTTTGCATGTTTTTTCTAAAACTTAACATTGAGGCAGTTTTAAGAACTTGAAAATTTAATTCCAGACTTAATAAGAGGAATATAAAATCATTTAATACAATTAGTTTCCTCACAGTTCTTCAATTATGGGCAAAATATTAGGTTTTTAGTCAGAGAAGTTTAGTTTTTTATGTATCTTTGCATAAATGTAGAGAATATTTAGTGAGTTTAATTTAATTCAAACAAGTCTAGGTGAGCTTTCCCTGAGTCAATATTATAAATTGATCAATAAAGTTGATTATTGCAGGATTTTGATATTTAATACACATTTTGGGTTTTTACTGTACTGTTTTACACATTTTGAGTTTTTACTACACAAAAACCTGGTCTCTGATGATGACAAACTCTTTTAATCGTTGATACTTGATTATGTTGATGAATTTTTACAAGAAATTGAATTTTCAAACAATTTTGTCATCCATGTTTGGTTGGTACTCTGCTCTATGATCATGTAAATTGTATACAACTGAAGGTAAAGGTTTATGTTTTTTTTTTGCAATTTAAACCTTAAGCAAAAATTACTGTTACAAAATTGTCTTAAAATTAGATTTTCTATATAAATCCTTCATTAAAAATATCTTTTTCTGTTGAATGCTTGAAGACCCTTTCCAGGCGGTTTAAGAAACAAATTCTATTTATAATATCTATTCTATATCCAATTACTTAACTTAAACAGGTTTTTAGTTATTGCTTCCTATTCAATAAAAAATATGATGCTTCAAAATGGACAGTTGTCTAAAGGAATTTTTTGTTACTTTTAAAGGCTACTTTAACCTCCTTTAATATTGCTTAACACTTACTTGGTACCCTTTGTGTGTGTGTGTTTTTTTTTTTTACGAGGGTCGGGGGAAATCTTCAAAAGACACGGATAGGCCCGTACCTATCCGTGTGTAGGATTTTTACCCACTAAAACCACCGCCCTACAACTGTTTCACACCCTCCATGGGACCGCCGTTAGGCATTACATCATGGGGATGAGTGGCTGAGTGCCGCCTCATTATTTTAGGCTATCTCCTGGTTTGCCTATCTTTCTCCTCATTTCTTAACTTCTGCATTACCTGTGCAGCAAATCGTTGGCCTGCCATCTAATAATCTTGGTTAAGTAACACAATATTGACGATGTTATCTGCTGTCGGGTCTGAGCTGCAAATGCATCGGAGCTCTCTTCTTTCTTCATGAAAGTGGTGACAGGAGAAGAAAACGTGTTCTGCACTCTCTTCCATTCCTGGGCACAATGGACATTCTCCAGTCTCATCGAGCTTAAACCTATACTGGTAGGCTCGGAAGCAACCATGCCCTGTGTATGTGTGTGCGTGCGTGCGTATTTATACACCAAGGCCCTTCTTGGTACTATCTATCTCATGCCGACTGCAGATCTGAGCTGGATAGCTGTTGTAAGTGTACCCGTATTTTCCCACTCAAGCTTTCCTTATTTATTGACAAAGTTTCATGTTTTGAATTGACATTATTTATTTGGTAGTTTTTAATTAATGATATTTCTTAGTTGCGTTACTAATAAGATATTGTCACTCAAGCTGTGATACCTAATTTCGAAAAGGTCAACATGCAAACCATGCAATGGAGAAGTAGAATATTTTGGATTTCTATATGTATATTTGAAAAAAAAAAATCGAAATATAAGAGATGCAAAATATAACTGCATAACTTAATGAGGCATATCTTTTATTTCATTAGTTTTTAATTTAGAACAGCTGTTTTTAAGGTATGTGCTTTTTTAATCCAAATTTTGGCAGTTTGTATAATGTGGTGTTACAACAATAATTTCTACCATACTTCTGGCATAAATTAACACTGTTAAATACTTCCTTAAAGCAGAATTTAATGTTCTTAAGTTCTTAAAAGTTTTCACTTGGAATCACCATTTTGTTGTTATATTAAAAAATTCTGAAGGAGTCCTGAAATTTCCACTAGGCCTAAAACTAGTTTATAATCTATGGCATACATGACAAGAAGTCATAAGTCCAAAGTTTTTTTTCTTGTTGACATTGATAGGCTTAAAGAAAATTGAAGAGATGGATTATTAGGGTCCATTAAGAGCCTATAAGAATTGGAATATCGGTGAGAAATTACGAATTTTGTTCTAGTCATAAAAATTTAACCAAAGAAGGGTCAAATGCGAGATCTCTAATTTCATTAAAAGTTGTATTGGTGGTACTAGGTGGTACAATTCACTCGGGAAAAGGAAAAAAGAAAATAATTTTAGCAAATAGTGTTTTATTTATATTATTTTAGTTACTAGCATTTTATTTATATAATTTTTGCAACTATCTTTTTATTTAAATAATTTTTACACTAACTTTTTCTGCCTTTAAGATTTTAAACGTTATTAAATGAGGTTATATGTGTTAAAAATTACAAAAACTGTAAGACTCTTTGAGTAAAGGAAGCTAAACAAGGTGGTTTTTTTTTTTGGAAAAAAAGTTCTTATTCCTGTTAAAGCCTTGAATATGAATTATAGAATAAATGTATTAGAAATTTTTGGAAAGCTGAATTTTTTCATTTGCTCTTCCTACTCATATCAATAGCTTTTATATTTTTGGTTTTATGAGAGAGAAAAAGTACAACGTACAACAAAAAAATACCTCAAACATTTTATTTTATATCCCCGGTTGTAATTTGTTTATGTAGATCTAGCTTTTGTCATTCCAGTCTGTAGAGACCTAAACCTTGGAAAAGGTTGGTGTAGATAGGTGAACAAAAATCAAGAGTTAAAAGTTTAAAATTTCAAGCAAAAAATATTTCTTTTTTGGTTGCTTTAAAAATCTGTATTACAGGTCATTTTTTTTTTTTCCATATTCCTCAAAATATATTGACTAATTCAATAGTATTATTGACCGGGGGGAAGGGTCCTTAGTTAGTCCTTAGTTATACGAAGATATGGACAATACACTGACATATATTTCTCCCCTAAGCAACCTTTAGCATCTTGACAGTGATTGATGAGACACATTATTGTCAAGCTGTGGTGGCTTGAGAGCACGTATGGCAACAATGTTTGGTCAAGGGAGGTCACTTTTTTGCTTGTATTCAGAGTAGTGGTACGAGCTCTAGCAACTCCCTTTCACCTTGGATTGCCCCGAACCGTATTTAGTTCTGTCTTAGCTTCTCCAGCTACGATAGTTCTGGGTTCTGCCGTGTTTGAGGATTTTTACACTCCTAATTTTTTTTTCTATTGAATATATATTCAAATTTATTTTTTAGAGTATTTGAATTTATCTAGTTATGTATTCTTTTATATTTCCAATAACATTCTTTACATATTCAAAAGTTGTTTTTTTTACACTGTCTTGGATTATTCCACATTTTCTAAATTTTTTATAGAAAATATGGTGAAATAAAATTGCTTTCTAGAGTCCTTATTCATTATTTGAGTTTAAAAAAAAACAACATAAAACATTCATGTATCAGCTTGGTGCATACTTAGATTCCATGACATAAGCGAGTGACAAAAATGTGTTTTTATGGTTAAAAATAGGTATTTCAACTTTAGTTGCCTGAATATTATGTTTCTTACATTATATAATGCTTATTTAAATTAAAAGAAAAGAATATATATTAGAAAAAAAGAAATCGTGCTTTTAAGTAGTCTTCCATGGGAATCCCCATGGAGGAAAAGTTTTATTAACAATAATTATGCGTTCCATATTGCTTAAGGCAAAAAAATAAATAAATATTAGTTCCAGAATAGTAATAATAATAAGAATATGCAGATATTTCCTAAGTCAATTTTAGCAGGAAACTGTTTTAAATTGCAATAGGAGATAATAGGAGCTTACACAGTAAAGACACAATACTGCTGGCATTGTTAAACTCCACTATACTCCTACTCTCCTATTACAATACACAAATTTTCCTGCAAAGATTGACCAGCGTTGCAACTCCCCCATTCCACTTCCATTTCATCTCTCGTCACGAAATCAATATACTCCCTATTATTTTTTTTTTTGAGTTGTAGAGTGTCGGTATAGAAGTTTCACTTGAAAGTCAAATCTCATCAGATAGTGTCATGATGGAAAGAGACTGCACATTTCCATGAATACCAGAATGATGACATGGGATTCCAAATTCTGTGTAGGCATATCTAGAGCGACAAACTGATTAGCTTTTGAAATCTTACTTCATTATGTATAGATTTCTACTTTAAACCTTGTAGCCAAGGAAGTTTTACTAGTTGTCAGTTTTTTATTTATTTATTCATTTATTTGATTTTTAATTTTGAAGGATAAGGATATTTGAAACTTTTTCAAGTTTGCAACTATAGGGTAGTTATTAAATTATTATATTTAGTGTTGTTTACTTTCATATTATCAATCATTATTTATATTTGAAATGAAATTTCTCTAATATATATTTTTCAGGTAAAAGAGGATATTCAATGGTAAAGCTATCCAGATCATCATTGTTAAATTTTACTGTTAAATTAAGACCTAGGATAGCTATACAGTTGTACCCACAGTTAATTATTGAAGAAATGTGCCATATTGAAGAAAGTTTTTTGGCCAAGATGGAGCAAAAATAATGCTGAGGAAAAAATAAAGCATTCTGTGAAATAAAACTAAAGTAATTTATTGAACAAAGAAAAACAATTTTTTGTCTGTTAATTAATGAGATATATTATGCATGTTTGTGTGTATAAATAAACAAATTATTACATGCACTCACAGGAATGCATATATAGTAATGTAAATATAGTTTTTTTTTTTAATCAAACTTTTATATAACAGTGCTTTTCGAGGAACGACTTTTTTTTCTTATTTTATTTCTTAAAAGGAAAATGTCATATTTGAATTTTTAAAAGACTTTTCCAAGAAATGTTCAGACTTAATCTTTTTTTGGAGATAATTAATATGTAATTTGTAGAATTTCAAGGTATTTTTTTATACTGTACTTTAATGAGAAGAGAGAGAGATATATATTACTTTTAAAAATACATATATATGTTCCTTTAAACATAACATTTTCAAGTTCAGAAAATATTTTCAGATAAATGCAATTTTTCCTTCTTTTCTTCGAGATGAAAGAGTTAATCTTTTAAAAAGGAAGAAAGTTTTTCATTTATCAACATGTATCACTTAAAGACTTAGTAAACCTAGTAATCGATAAACGCTTTGAATTTCATTATATGGGGGTATGAGTAATAGTGACATCATATGTGTAGATATTTATTCTCATAATTAAAATTATAATCTCAATTATGATTTCTTATTTCTATATGAATGAATGAATAAATGTGTATATATATAGTATATATAT
>NW_027105297.1:89001-90752 GCF_000696795.3 Halyomorpha halys
TTGATTATTTAAAAAAATAATTGTGGTATTTTTACTGATCTTAAAATAAATTATATTATAACTGGTTTCATATTTGATTTAAGGTTAGATTGGGCATGATTATTTTCTGACAATTGTGGTATTTTTACTGACCTTAAAATAAATGTTATTATGATTAGCCTCTACTGGAATTAGGGCTGTAAGGTTGCGTAGTTGTTATTCTTTTATCATAAAACCCATCCTGTAAGAATGATGATATATTTTTAAAAGAGGTTATATGAGAAAAAGTGATAATCAATATTATTCAATTCTAGGCCAATTTAAAACCTTGTCTTATCTATTCTCAGTCTGATTTTCTTTTTCTTTACCTCTGTTTCTGTTTCTTTACTTCTCTTTTTTCCTTCCAATTATGTTGGGGGTGTATTTTCATTATTTTATTCCATATGTTTGTGATAGCTGCTTGTCAATTATTTGAAGTATATTTCTCTTTTTTGGTTGTAAAATGGAATCCTCATGTAAAAATGAGAAATATTTTTTCTCAAGTTTAAATTTATTGCCAGGTTTAATGACTTTTTTTTTAATGTCAATTTTTAGAATCAATTGTGCTACTTTTATTTATTTACTATTATCATTTCTAAATTATATAGTATGCCTTTTCAAATTAGTTGATAAGTGATTGAATAACTCAGTGGGAACATATACATAATATTTCTGGCTGTTAAACAACAAAATGTGAGTTACTAAAATAAAGGATGTTCCAAAACAAGTTACAAAGGGATATGTCTTGATTGGATCATGCTTAATTGATAAATATGAACTAATTTATTAAATGATAAGTTGTGTTTATCGGCTATAAATGTTAGATTTTTTAAATAATTACTGTTGCTTAAAAATTTCATTATTTTTTAAAGAATATTTTTGAAAATGATCATGTATTTATTAAAGCTGAGATTCAAGCTACTACCAGGGAATGTCTAATTGAGGTTAAATACCTTATGTACTTAGTAGTTGGTATTTTTGTTTCTTAAACTTTTCCCAATAAGTTATTTTAAAATTATATGTAGAATCAAATCAAAAGTTAAGTTGTTATTGTATTTAAATTTATAATAATGAGGATTTAACTAATACCACAGCTTTGTTAACCAGTTTTAAAATTTAATTATTTTTTTTAAAACATGAAATTAAAAAAAAAGTATTTCTTAAATGTTCGCATTAGAAGTCTGATTTTTATTCATCCATTTTTGTATACTATGACTGTTAATTGTTTATAAATTTTTGTCCTGAAGTCTTCTTATCTCAATTAGATTTGAATATGTCTGTTAGTTTACCATCATTATGTTTGGATTTATTGCCTTACTATTGTAAAATATATGGATTTCTCAGATATTATATTAAACTTGAAGTGAAGATATGTGTACAAAAAAGTGCTTTTTATTGATTAAAGGTTTTATGCTTAAATATTTTTTATTTCTGCAACATTATTGCCTGATTAACATATATTATTTTTTCATTAGAAAATGATTAATTATGTTTGTATTAACCCCATTTATTTCATACTAAAGGTGAATGATTTAATTATTTATAATATCTGACCTTTTGTTAATTTTTTTAAAGATTCTACCATTACAATAAGTGTTTAATATGATGATGTTTCTCTTTGTTTTTGTGGTTTATTAATTTTTTTAGAATTTTCATGTAACTGCATTATTTGTTTTTATGATCATCATATTTGGCTCTAGATATAGACTGTAGCCATGATAACATTTATAAAT
>NW_027105297.1:92557-94710 GCF_000696795.3 Halyomorpha halys
TGTGTATATATATGTATTTACTTACGTATATACACATACATGCATATACATAAACATATACATATTATATCACTTACATGTATATTAAATTAAATTTTCACAATTATGTGTATATTTATATTGATGAATTATTATTTAGAATATAAGAAGGTGATACTAATTGAATATAGAAGAATGAAATGAAGTGATATGTTTATATAGTGTATCTCGAATTCCTTAAATATTTTTTTGTATATATGAATTGTTTTTGTAATGTTAAAAAATGTAAAAATGTGTAAATTATGACAAGGTATTATGAATACTATATATACTTAAATTTGTTAAGAAAAAAAAGTTGTAATATTATTGTTAATTTGTATTCAATATTTTTAATAATTATTCAATTTTAAAAAATGAAGAACCACTGGGAAGAATGATTTTAGTTTTTAAATTATTTAGTAAATAATAAATAAATAAATAATTATTTAGTAATTTTTCAATCCTTGTTCAAGAATTGTTGGCTATAAATCATTCTTTCCCATAAATATTAACTGTTCAACTCGTTTGTCGGAAAAAAAAAAAATGAATCAAAGATAACCTAAAATATAAAATAACGTGAGTCTTTAAATAACATAAGCATTTGGTAGTATTTGTCATTTCTCACAAGATGTCACTGTATTCAATGTTCACAAAAAGTAGACTAAAATCATTCTTCCCGTGGACTCTTCAAATGTTAGTTTATATAATATTGATTTAAATTCTTCCTGTGTTGGGTTCAATTATCATATGAATAATTTCATTTCGTTTTAAACTCCAAGCTTTACAATATTTAGGAATCTTTGTTTATGTAATGTTTTATTAAAGAATTATTTAAGCCTCTTGACTATCTAGTGTTTTTATTCTTGATGTTAATTTATTTTGGAACAATAAATATGTTTAAAACCATTGCATCAATATTCACTGATCCCAATTTTTAATATATCATGGCGATTGTGGTGAAGTATTTTAGCAATGTATGTTTTGTTGATGTGCTTGTTGCTGAAACAATTTTTTTTTCCTCTGTGATATATAAACAAATTTTTTTTAACTTATTAAATAATTTTTTGATTCACGGTCAAAGATTTTAATATTATCATAAGTCATGTGTGAAAATCAAGATAAAGATTTTCCAATCCAACAAGGAAAAGTTGGTTGAAGGTGAAGTCAAGCCATTATTTATCTCATTCTTACCATAGCTCTCTCTTCTTTTGTTATGTTTCCATATTTATCTGTTCTCTTTTTTATGGATTAAACTTATGATAATGATAACATCATTATTATTTCCTATATTAGCACATATTCTTTTTGCTAATATAACTTCCATTTTTTCTTTTATGTATTATTTCTTATATTTCATATCTCAATCTTTATAATTACTCATAAATAATTTTCATATATTCACACCACTATCTGCTGCTGTTTTTTTTCTATTATATTTCTGTGTATACTGTTCATTTTGTTTGTATTCACTTATGTTTATTTCCTATTATATGAATATATATTCTTTATTTCATTTACGTTTGCCTGATGAATGCTTAACCCAAAAAAAGTTATATACTCAATTTTTATGATGTTGGGTTGTCTATGTATTCTCATTATCTCAAATAAACTTAAATTACTAAAATATAAAATAGAATACATTTATTAAATACTAAACAAATGTAATTTGTTCAACTATTCAGTTATTTCTGATAAAGATTTAGGTTTATTTTGTTGTAATCTTTGTTTTGAAGATGTGAATATCTTGTACTATTTTCCAAACACTTTTATTCTTATTTGTTGGTCATCAGACCTGTTTCGTTAACAGATATTATTTCAACAGTTGAACTAAGGATGTTCTTTGATTAGTCCTGCCCACTAAAGATACAATTATATATACACACACACACCAGATATGGCGGGAACCGGGGAAATAAAATACCTGGGGTGGACCAAAACTAGATTCAAATCCAGACGTGACGGTTCCTAGAATAGGCGGCGTACTGGTCAGTGTCTGTTCCTCAGGTTAGAGGCGGCTGTTTCAAAACCTGGCAGGAGGTATAAATGCGAAAATACTATGGGAAGTATGGAAGATAGAGGTAACTGTGCTACGCTGCAGGGGCACAGAACCCCAGTACCGGCGCCGATTGGGAATC
>NW_027105297.1:96370-96947 GCF_000696795.3 Halyomorpha halys
GCATGGGCAACTGAATGGGGAAGTAGGTTAACAAATCGACGTGGTGAAGTTCTCCTCGAAGCTTTCGCACAAATGAGTGATATGCTCCTAATGAACACCGGAACAAACCCGACGTTCACAAGAGCTGGAAGATCATCCATCATCGATTTGACGTTTGTGAGTGGTCGCCTGCACCGGATCACAACTTGGAAGGTTTGTGGATTTTTACAAACAGTGATCACCAGGCTATATTGATCACACTGGATACGCCTACAAGAAAGAACAGTTCTCGATGGAGAACCAACAGCTGGAACACGAAGACATTCGATTGCGCCGCGTTCACTTTAATGCTAGAGGACGAATGTGAATTGAGAGGGTCAGCCGAGGAAAAGGCGCGTACACCAACCTCTTTTATATCTGGTGCTTGTGATGCAGCTATGACCCGTTTAAGGCCTAGAAAACATCATACCTCAGTGTACTGGTGGTCGGATACTATTGACGATCTTCGCCGGTGTTGCAACCAAGCAAGAAGACGTTACCAGCGAGCGAGACGTCTACCGGAGTTTTCAGTGCTTCAAGAGAGCTAGAAGGAACCTCC
>NW_027105297.1:97737-99989 GCF_000696795.3 Halyomorpha halys
TACGAGGTTGGCTGTCTTCGGTAGGCCTACAACTTGCAGATCACAAGACCGAGGTTCTCCTAGTAACTAGCAGGAAGCAGACCGAGTCTATCACTGTCACGGTTGGTAGCCACGAAATTCGTTCCCAGTCTAGCTTAAAATACCTAGGAGTCATGATGCAACTCAGAAGCACGTCTCCGCTTTAATGTTCACGCGGAGTATATTAGCGCCAAATCTGCTAAAGTTGCATCCTTTTTGTCACGCCTTATGCCAAACGTCGGAGGTCCCAAAGAAAGTAGGCGAAAGCTTCTGGCTACTGTTGTCCCCTCCATTATGTATGCGATGGCTACCATATCATACAGGAGACAGATAGTTTCAGTTTACCGCAGGGTTTGTTTAAGGACAGTTTGCGCTTTTCGAACTGTTTCCTACGAAGCAGTGTGTGTGTGTGATAGCCCGAATGCCACCTGTGGAACTTCTTGTTGAAGAAAGAAGCAGGCACTATGAACGACGCTTGCACTTTTCCAGAGAAGAAGAGCGAAAAATAACCATCGACCAGTGGCAGCAGCGTTGGGAGGCTGCAGATTCCGGAAGGTGAACTTACAGGTTGATACCCTATGTGGGCAAGTGGTATGGTCGCCAGCATGGTGAGGTGGATTTTTATATAACCCAAATGTTGACTGGACATGGATGCTTTAGAGCCTACCAGTACCGATTCAAACTGGACAACACCGCAGAATGCCCTGGATGTCAGACTGTCGAGGAAACCTCGGAGCACGTGTTTTTTACTTGCATTCGCTTTGCAGCAGAAAGAAGTGAATTGGAGAGAGTGTGTGAAGGACACGTCACACCAGAGAACGTGATGAGCTATATGCTACTTTCAGACCAGCATTGGAACGGAGTGAAGATATTCACCACAGTAGTCCTCAAGAGGTTGAGAGAGAAAGAGAGGGCAAGAAGACGTAACTAGCGAAAACCATGCGAAGAATGCGAGCCGGCACTCAGCCATTTCCCTCCATGAAGTAATGCCTAGCGGCGGTCCCGTGGAGAGGAATGAACAGGTGTAGGACGGTGGTTTTAGTGGGTAAAAATCTCACACACGGATAGATACGGGCCTATCCGTGCCTTTTGAAGATTTCCACCGACCCTCGTAAAAAAAACAAAAAAAAAAAACACACAATGTGAAGCTCTTAGTCAAAAGAGTTCTATGGTTCATGTATATTTAATATTCTTTAGCTCAGTACCCTATTTAGTCTTAATTTCATCTAATTCCCCAGGATGTCCTTCTTTGGCTGTCATCATCTAATTCTTCAACTGTTGTGCTATTTGTCCCACAATTTGACCTAGTATTTTTCCAATTGTATAATGTTTCTGTCATCAATTTAGTATGAATCTAATAGGAATTTTGGTAATATAAGCTGGCCATCAAAGTCGGCCCAATTTAGTCACTGTTTCAATAATTCAACTGCTGTTCTCCAGAGGAATGATTTATTAAAAATAATCCAATTTAAATCATGTTCAAACATTTAATTTCTAAATTTTTTGGAAATTAAAATTTATTTTTACTGAGTTAGCACATGCCATGTGGTCTTTCTTTTTGAGGGTGTGGGTTATTTGCTAAATTTATCTAGTTCTCCAGTGCATCTAACTCTGGAGTTTTGTAATAGGGTGGGATAATTTTCTTTAAAGATTCTAGTTGAAAATTAAATTTTAAGATGAATTCATACCAGACATTTTTTTTTTTCATTCGCCGTGAGATGATGGCATAAAGTGTCAAACATGATGAAGAATTTGTTGTGGTTTTTGACGATTTTTGCGCAAAAGGTACGGAAAATTGAAATAATTCATCTCATGGGGTATCTCACTACACCAACTACGAGGCCGGGGCTTAATTTTTCAATTTGACTAAAAAGAAAAGGAAAATAATGTTTGTATAGGTACAACTTTTAAATGATTATTGTACGTATTTAATGTTTTTGTTAAATGTAACAAATATAAAAAAATTAATCATATATCACGAAGTAACTAATTTCTAACCACAGTAAAATGAAATTATGATAATTAACAAAACAGTTCAAATAATTTTGTATACATATTTAAGTTTTAAGTCTATGATATAGCATTCGATAGAGTTTGGCATACAGGACTCCTTTATAAACTGAAAAGAGTTCTTCCCAGCACCTACTATCTAATCCTAAAGTCTTATTTAGAAGAGAGATACTTCCGGATTCGACAGGGCTCATCATTATCCTCATATTTCGCAGCAGAAGCTG
>NW_027105297.1:101114-103130 GCF_000696795.3 Halyomorpha halys
GGTATCTTCTTCTAATAATAATAACAATACATGGTATTGTAACGGTACATTATCGGAAGTTCTAGCGATAACTAATAAACCGCTCCCTGGATGTTGTTGGGAACTCTTCAAGTCGTAACATTTCGGCCATGACAAGATATTTTATTATGATTTTATACAGATGTACATAACATTATATAAATCTGTAAATGCCAAATTATATTATCAATTAAACTAATTGATACTAATACAGAAACTCCCTGTATGAGTCCAAATAAATTCACTATTTGAACGTCCCTCCAGGTTAATATTTACGGGGAATATAAATGATTTTTTCTGACGAGGCTGATATTAGGTTCTCTTTGAGTCCCTTCAGGGCTCTACCTAGATGTCTGTTACAACTCTTAGCTAAAAAGTATTCTTAGAGTTGTTACTTCAACATCCACACGCCTAGAAGTTTTAAGGAATGGTCCCCCTCAAGCTTTTCACCCATTAGGTCAGGGGACTAGTGCCTTCTGCTAGCGTAACCAAAAATATTAAAGAAAACTTAACGATATCTGAAGACTGGTTCCCTCCACCGTTATGGTAACGGCGAATTGTTGGTGCTTATTCGATTAACCACCACTCCTGTGTATTCTAGCTTCTTCGGCCTTGTCTTTATCTCATAACTGCCTACCATCATATATTCAGTAACACTAAGAATATGCATGAATGAACATGCAGTAGCAAGACCTGAGAGAACATATTAACCACCCTCGATTCAAGATATAGAAGTTTGACAAAATGGATCCAAAAAACATTTCATATACATATTTAAAAATTCTAAATATTCAATATTTTATATTTGTGTAAAAATTAGTAAGGGAACAAAAAATAAAGTCATCTATCTGTCTACCTATTTACAAATGTTAATTGAGAACCGATACTTTTATTTTTTATTTTAATGGAATTAGGTTGACAGAAAGTGATTAAAGATTAGGTATTTGAAGGTTAGAAGCGAATTGGGGCAAAGAATGGAATACCATACGGAAACCATTCGAATTAGGAAAGATTTGTTAAAAGCTGCGTTTCGATGGGCTTTTGTATATGAGTTTGAAGACCGAGACGGTATTACGGGAATGTAATGTGGACTTGAATTGGAAGAGATTAAAGATGTATGATGGACGGGGGGATTGGATAACTTGATGAGGAAGGATATCGAAAATATTAAGGACGGAAGAAGGGCTAAAACCACTCCAACTCTTTGTGAAATTGGGATAGAGACGCATCCCAAGCGATCCCAAAGGTGAAGCGTTTGAAGCAATTCATCAACTGTTTTAGCGTTGCTTCGAAATCTCCAGTGACACTCCTGTAGTCTGCTATACACGAATAGTCAAAGTGGGAAGATGTTAAGGAGGTAGTATGATGCCTGCGGGTTTCAAAAGGGAATGTATGACGAATTCAGTAGCTTTAAGGAGAAGGAGGTATGGCGGGAGATATCAGAGGCATGGTTTTTGAGGAGAGAATTTTGTGATTTGGAGAAAAGATGATTCCAAGGTTTTTAACGGAATTTCATTGGATTATTATTGGATTATTACTAGGAACAGGTTTGGAATATGAAGAATGTTTTCAGGAGGTGATTGGAATCTATTACAATTCCCTTAGTCTTCTCTGCATTCAACTTACTTGTTTTCTACCGCCTTATGGATAATTCGATTGAAGTCGAAGTGGCATTTAATAGGTGGGATGGTTAATTTGGAAATCGTCCGCGTAAGTATTGTATTGGGAGTGAAGAATAGAGAGAGGTGGGTCATTACACATGTGTACATAGAAAATAAGATGGGGATATCTCAAGGATAGATAGGCAGTAACCGAAAGGGTATCTGTCTTTTGACGTTAACACATAGCTGTAAGGAATCAGTCTCCAGATCTAGCATGTACACGAAGGGCACCAGTCTCACATACCAATAATAATAATACAACACCCTAAAAAAATTTATTTCATAAAAGGATAATGAAAAATTATTACAAAAATAACTGAATGTGTGTATGTGTGTG
>NW_027105297.1:103520-103817 GCF_000696795.3 Halyomorpha halys
CAATAAAGTATATACAATAAAGAAAGCAAAAGATAGACACTCCTCATAATTGCTTATTACAAACTAAAAGTAAAGCAAAACAAAATAAAATCATGAATTTATACAATTAAAAAAAAAAATGCAACGTAATTTATTCAGTACATCGCCATAATCAGAGATAAATTAAGAAAAGATAACACAATAGATAAGTTGAGATGAGGACACTCTGGATTACTCTTGCGAAGGTGTTTCGGTTAATGGGACTTTATGTTGTGCGGTCCTGCGCTTTTTGGGTTCTCTAATGCTCTCAATAGTTAC
>NW_027105297.1:103867-126217 GCF_000696795.3 Halyomorpha halys
CATAACCCAATTGATGACCGGACATGGATGCTTCAGAGCCTACCAGTACCGCTTCAAACTGGATAACACCGCAGAATGCCCTGGATGCCAGACTGTCGAGGAAACCGCAGAGCACGTGTTCTTCACTTTGCAACAGAAAGAAATGAATTGGAGAGAGTGTGTGGAGGACGCATCACTCCAGAAAACGTGGTGAGCTATTTGCTTCTCTCAGAAAAGCATTGGAACGCAGTGAAGAGATTCACCACAGTCGTCCTCAAGAGGTTGAGAGAGGAAGAGAGGAGTAGAAGGCGTTAGTAGCATGGAAACGTAAAAACCATGCGAAGAAAGCGAGGCGGCACTCAGCCATTTCCCTCCATGAAGTAATGCTTAGCGGCGGTCCTGTGGAGAGGAATGAACAGGAGGAATCCCACACACGGATAGGTACGGTATCCGTGTCTTTTGAAGATTACCACCGACCATCGTGAAAAAAAAACACAATAATCCAGGTTTAACTGCGGGGAATTTTATCAAAAGTTAATATATTCACCTCTAATGAATACAGATTGTTTAGATTACAATTTTAGATTCATCTAATCTTTCAAAACTTATTTTTTTTCCTTTCCAATTGGTTATACAAATAACTACTTTAGTAGCTCCATTACTTTTTTTTTAAAATAATAATATTACAAAAGTGTACATATTGACATATATAATGATCCAAAATTAGTACTAACACTTAAATTGCTAGTAAAAAATAAATATAGGGTTTTAAATGGTTTATAAAGATACTAGAGTTTCCTTATTAAGCATAACTCGGCCTCTCATAAAAACAGTATTGAGTAGAATTGTTTCCCTGCTTAGTAATAGTAACTGCTTTCATCGCAAATGGAACTCTTGATTCATCACAATTATCAAGTACAGAAAATAGTATCCTTTACAGAGACGGATGTATTCTAAGGCATGCCAGCAATGCAACATACAAGCTGATACAAAGGTAACCAGGTGTTGCCTTGACATTTAGTGCAGCCAGGATACGATGAACTTCAATGCACACCTGAGTCCGAACCCCCAGATGTTGCTTCAGTTGGCGTCCTTCGTGCTCTCTTCTTTAGGATCTCTTTGGCAATTCATTTTTATGAATATTGCAGAATAGTAGAGCATATTTTAATACAGAATAATGATAGTCAAACAAAAATATAAAACAGATATTTAGAATTTTTTTCCTTACTGTCTTCAGAACAATTTCTTAGGGAGGCTATGACAGAACATAAATGATAAGGAGACAGACATAATATTCTCGAAACGTCCAATTTATAAATAAAAGAAAATAGTCTGTAGCCTGAAACTAGAAAGGAAAAAATATATATGGAAGATGCAAAATTCAAAACAGTTAGAGTAGATTCAATTCTTAAAGCCTCAGAATTCTACAGCGTAAAGTAATGGTTTAAAATAATATGAAAACAATAATTACACTGGTATTACAGTAAATAACAATAATCTAAACTCTTTAGTGATATTGGAATCTATCATATAGAATATATAATCAGTCCGACTTACGAAAACGTTTGAATTCGGTTCGGATAATTTATTGTACAATAATTACAGTAAAGGGCTTAAATTATAAGTTGATTCTAATAGGCCATTACATAATCAATATTAATAGATGCAACATCGTCGTGATTCATCACTGCAATCACTTTCATCATAGCCAAGTGTTCAATTAAGTGACAATTATTACTACTTTTCTTTTTTTTTTTACATTAACCAAAACTTGTTTCTATAAAAGATATAAGATGAGATAGTCCAGAGAAGCGAAATTCGCAATTTTTTCACAACTTAGAAGGAAGAAAATATAGATGAACTAATAACATAATAATCATTTCTTTTGTTTATACTTTATAAAAAAAACTGGCGCGGCGTGCTCATCAAACAACGTTTACATTGAATAGAAATCAATTTCTGCTCGAGTATCGTGCAGGAATCTTTGCGATACCAGATTTGTTCTTCTTAAAATCTATCCAGAAATTAATATGAGAATAAATATTTTCTTTTTAAATCATAACATGAATATGATTATATTAAAAAACCATTAACATGGAAACATTTATTAATAAATTTAATTTATTTATGCGACCTTCGTTATCTCAATCACCTACCACTTAATATGTTATATATTGATTTTTTCTCAAATTTTTGGCTCTCTAATGCTACACTATAAATCAACATTATATTACTCATATTTCCCATTTTTTCTTTTCAAATTGAAAAAAAACAAAAACTATTTTTTCTCCTTTAATTATTATTCATGTCTGGAAATGGCCAGATAATCCGCTCATGTAGAGCGGTTGTGGCTGTAGCGCACTTACTCAACCTCCACTGGCTCATTAACGGTGAGAGGGCTGTGCTGGGATCTAGAAGGGCCCTGCTCTACCTCTCATTACAAGATGGAAATATTGCATATGATTTATTTTACTTAGCTTGATTATGCTCATTTTATTTATTTATTTTCTATTGATATACATATATTATTAATTTACTTACTTATTTTATTTATTATTTATTTTTTTCTTATGAAAGTGTATCACTATTACTCATTGCCCAAAATTTTGGCAGATTGTAATATTATCAATAAATAAATTAATTAAAATTAAATAATAAATAAAATTATTTCATATTTTGTACTACTTAACATTACTAGTAATAATGGGAGATGACTCATTACTTCAAGCAAGCTTAATTAAAGGTATTTCAAAGAAATATGTATTGAAATTCGATTGTATAAGCAGGAATTTCTAAACTTTTTCGCCATATCCTTTTTGGGTTAAAAAAAAATCATAATATTAAAAAACTAGAAACAATTCGAGGCACCCCTTTCCACTTAAAAAATATATAATGAATGGCACCATAATTATCCTTAGAAATGTAGGAAAATAAGAAAAAACAGTGCGAAGTAAATTCTAGAATGCACTGTATATTTGATGTTTCAATTTTTAGTTTTTCTATGTTTGGTAATATTCTAAGAAAGTGTACAATTTTTTGTTTTTAAGTTATGTTGTTCAAATAAATACAGACTATTTTTCTATTCATCGTCAGAAGACATTAAAATGCATTTTCCTTTTAAAAACTCGTAATCGATGTATCATTACGTAACAACGATTACGTGAAAACGCTCAAATTTATCATTTAAAAATTTCACATTCATGCAGAAATTCAATAAGAAAATTCCTTTTACGCTGTGAATGCTCTTGGGCGGAATATTTATGACAAAACTGGCGCATTTTCGGAACAACATAAATAGAGAATAAATTAGAGACATAAATATATATATTGAGACAAACTGCATTGCAGAGAAAAGCTCTATGTGATTCAGGATCTGGCATTCAACTGCCCAAGGCTATCCGTCATGTAGACAGCTTGGCGATCCAGTTCTCTTTATCAATGTCCGGCAACCCCAACACATGTCCGAGTCATCAATTCCCCCCTCCCCCCCAAAAAAAAAGTATATCTATATACTATTCAAAGGAAGAATGCGTCATGACTATGCAAATTCAGAACGTTAAAGAAAAAAATAAAGAATTAGTGAGCCAAAATGGCTACTTGATTATTCAGATGTGAACATGTAATTTCTAACCCATTAATATAATCGATTAGAGACTTTAATCGAAATAATTTTTAAAGGATTTGTATGTAAAGGAAAAATAACTCTTTTTTTACTTCAATAAAAACTCATATTAACAGTATATATTTTTTTTCAATTTTTAATACTTTTCAATCAATCTTCAATGTTTAATGCATAGCAAATAGTAAACATCAGTTAGTAAATATTTTAACATCTCCGTAGTATCTCAATATTACACCAGTGTTTATAAAATGTTCAATGTTTACATTTCAATAAACAGTATTCAGAAAAAAAAAATAATACGATTTAATTTCTAAAGCCTTTACAATATAGTTCCTTGTGATAATGTTTTTTAAACTGAATATTAACATAATTTTTTGTACTAGATCGATTTTATAAAAATAATATTATTTTATTTTAAAGAGAAAAGATGAACAACAATTTAACCAAAGCTGTGAATTTATCTTGTTCCCCAAATCCCGTAGATTTTTATTTATATTTATTATATGATTTATAAGGATCATTAATAATAAGAAAATTTACTGAATAATTCAACTAAATCATTAACATACGATAGATTATAAAGGACAATGTACTTAATGTTTAGTATCGTAAACGTAAATTGTATAAACCATTACTATAATCTCTTTTAATAGCCAGCGGTATAACGAGAATTTTTCTAGGAAACGTCAACATATTAAAAGAAAAGTTTCAAAATTTAATTAATTTAATAAGTAATCGATAGAAATGTTTAAATCTTTATTATATTTTTGGCCACTATAATTGTATAATCTCATTAAAAATACTTTCAAACAGGAATAAGAAAGACAATGATGAAATCTAAAAATACACTTAAGGTCTATTGCATGTCAAACTTGTAATCATTTTAAGCGTTACCTTCAATGTTAATATTAGAAATTGGAAACCTTTTCCAATAATAAAATTGAGTTGCATCAAATTGACGACTTATCGATGAGTTAGGGCTGAGTGTTTTCCTCCTGTCCCGAGTGTATTGCGGGTCTGACCCCTTCACCATCATAAATACTCAAGGAAAAGGAAAAAATTCAAACTCAATTCTAAACTAAAAAAATAAGGCAATAAATCTCTCAGAAGATGAGATGTTTAACGTAAAAAGTTTGAAGCCTTTAAGTAAGAAAACGTAGGCATGATTTAATTTTTTTATGATAATTTAAATTTGCATAATTTCCTATTTATGAAAATCCTCTTATTCTTAAGGGGAAAAATTTCATTAAGAATTGTTTAAACGCATTTTTTTTTTTTTTTTTAGAATTAAAGTCTTTTAAAATGAAAATTGTTATTATGGTGAATTATTTTTTCTAAGTTAGATGACAAATAACGACAATCTATGTACAAACCTTTGTATAAGCAAATGTAGGCATGATTTAATTTTGGATTATAATTAAAAGTCTTATGATTTCCTATTTATGAAAATAAGTTTATTCTTAAAAATAAAGAAAAAAATTATTATTGTAGTAATTGTATATTATATTTTATTATAATAATGATATATATATGTATATATATATATATATATACACACGTATGTATACGTATTTTGTTTTTCAAAATATATCCACAATAATATAAAATATCCACTTTTTGTGACTCTGGAAAAGCTTAATTTGATAAAAAAAAAAAAAAAAAACGTATACATACACATTTACATACATGTATACATATATTTTGAGCAATTACAACAAAAATAAAAACATTACCTCAAATATTCAACAATTGGACCCAAATATGTTGACATTACTCACCTGAAACAAAGAAAAGCGAATTCAAACACTGATATACGTTTAACAAATAAGAAAAAGCAATTATTTCAATTAATACAATAATATTAGTTACTTATTTAAATACTGTTTTTTTTTATAATCATTGCTGTCGAACTGTTTCAGCAGCAGTAATGTAAGGAGAATATGTTACTGATATTCAGAATCCTTCTATATTTTATTACTGAAAATTAAAACTTAAGATATGGAAAGTGATAACTACCTCGTGTCTAAAGGTATCATCAAGGAATAAAGCAAACGAATAATACTCCATATTTTTACGGCAAGTATTTAGTTGTGAGAATCAATTTTAAAATTAATCAATTAATTATATATAGGGGTGGACATAATTTTAAAAACTTCATAATATTAAAAATTGAATATTCATTTCTGTAATTATCCTTACGTTTACTCAATTTTCTTTTTAATTCACAAAAACATTTCAAATAATTCCCACTGGATGATTAAAAGTTGACCCTCCTACTCACGTTAGAATGGGGTCGTAACATGAAGGATACTTTAAACCTCACCTCTTCACCCTTTGTATCAGAAATGACTAAGTACGGAGTATAAGAAAAAAAAATAAGAAGTTTAAGTTTAGTACTTAATTCTCTTCAATCGTTATTAATACAGAACTTTTAAACAGAAACTTACAAATGTAGTGAATTAGCAAATAGTAAAAGAGAGGCAACACTTTTCAGACCAATTAACACGAGAACGTACGTACATTTGCATAGAGGCCCGATGAAGTTATAAATACCCTTAGGCTTATTTACAACCCATTAACACCTGTGATTTGCTGGCAGTAGTTCGACGAAATCGCCATTAAACAAGGATGTCACCCGCGGTGATAATTTAATACTAGAGCAGATGGCAATAAATGGAGTTGGACGGAGTCCACATGGTCGCACAGGTTGGTGATTCACCAATTAGTGAGAACTGTGGGGTCAATTGGGGTACTACGTCATTCGGCATTATAAAGTCTGAGAGATGTTATCTCCACCATCCATCATCGAAGGCGTCGTTACGACTAGTACCATTCCATCTTGGGTTCCTAATGATGGAAGCTCATGGTTCCCCGTTCTGTATAAAGAGTTCATGACCGGAACGGAGAACTAAAAATAAACAATATCAGTTCTGAACGGACCATAAATAATACAAAAGCATTTTTAAAAAACTTAAACGTGCATGATCTGAAATAACATAATTCCTTTCGATAAAAGCTATGTGCCTTATTTGCCTAATCAACCTGTATGCATGAACACTTTTCATGATTTACATTTCCATTGGTTTCCGAACTCCAATAATTTAACTTAATTTACAGCCCAAAACTTCACAGAATACTATGCTTAAAATCATTGATTTATTCACATTAGCACTACATTCGTCATGATTAAATTCAATGATTTCTCATGTCCAAGTAATCACCATTAGAAATATCCATATACAGAAGGGCTTTTCAAAGAGCTGAGTGAAGATATAAACTATTATCATCTACCTTCATATAATTACCCAGCTAGCAGACAGAGTACAGTGCAGGTGGTAGCTTCTCGGAACTGGATGAGCAGCTATTAGTTCTTGCGAGGCTTCTTCTTGGAAGCTCCTCAAGTATTCCGGTGCTTTGTGCTGCTGCTTCCTCCATCCATTTCACCGGCATGCCGTTATATGTATATAGTGTATTGGCACGATGATTCATGCAAAAGTAAATTACAGCTGGAGAAAATTCTATTACCTATATATTCCACAGTTGAATAACAACAGTGAATTTTATTAGAAGATTATTATTTGACAGTGATGATTGTAGGAAGTGGTTCAGGTTGCAGGAAAAATACATACACAAATAGAAAAAAAACTACTTAATAGTAACCTACGTTTTGTCTAAATTTGCAAGGCTTCATCAGAGCTAATTCCAGAAAGTAGATTAAATTTTGGTTCTACACTCAGGACTCAGCCCTGTATAGTGGGACAAAATGTTAGTTGCGAATAAATAGTTTTTTTCTGTACTTTCTCTGACCGCCACCCGAATCATCTTACTCACTCAAAGTGAATTTTATTGTTTATGCCCTCAGATTAGATTCAAAGACATTTTCTGTAGAGTATAATAATTTTTATAATACTTCTTAATACATTATGGAAAAATTCCATTTAACAAAGGTTTTGAAACACATTACAATTGAGAAGATGAATGAAATAAAAAAAAATTCCATCATCCAAAATATCAAGATGAGTGATATTTGTTATTATTATTATTATTATTATTATCATTATTATTAGTGATATTGTTATTATTGTGTATATCTCTTTTTTTTATGATTATACCATGTATGTGTAATGTATATATGTCCGATTACGGATTGATAAGTATGCTGTGTGAGATAGCAAGCTAATGTATTTGGGCAGCATAGATAAATGAATAAAGTATTTCTCTCTCTCTCTCTAAAATCATAAATTCCTCCTGAAGCACACTAGACGACATAATTGGACTTTTCAAGAATATTTTGTGTCGGATTGGATAAGAAATTAAAGTTTTCCAGAGCGATTTCCACACGATAACTTCAGGAAGAATAAAGCCTGATAGAATTTGAGACATGATGCAGTAATAGCGAAGATATTCCCGCAATATTCTACAGATTTACTTAAGACACTCTCTTTAATCTCCTTCGTTTGATTCTGAAGGACATGGCATTACCCGCATCGCGATTCTCGTATTTAGCTAGGACATAGAGCTAAAGACAGAAGAACGTCTAACGGCATAATTTTTCAAAGAATTTCCCTCACGCAGTCAATAATATAATTTATCGGTGAACCTGATAAAACATAATAATAAATAAGAAATTTCAATAACTACGAAAGAATAATGGGGACAGTTAGCGACTCAGATCGTGCCATCTAACGTCAAAGGCTCTTTCTACACTCCTCAGACAAAAAGTAAATAAAGCAACTTTGACAAACAAAAGCCTTTGAAAACATGGCAGGGTTAAATATTCAAATATTCCACGTAAGGCTGTATGATGTTGAGCGAGAACAAAACCCAGGTGGCCGGGCAAACAGAAAGTAGCGTTTAGGAAAACACCGCCCTGTCAGCACGTGTCAAGCAAGGCAACATTTGCTGTCGTGTAAAACGTTCCAATGCACAAGAATTGAACAGAAAGTTTCTTTTTTTTAAAAAATCATTAATCCTTTATTTAATGGGTTCCTATGTAATTAAAACTAGTAGAACATCAAATAGAGAGAACTCATAAATATTTTCTGTACATTCATTCATTCATGTTGATGAAAAATAAAAATTACGGTTATTTTATTTATATATTTTAAGTCACCTCTAATTATAATTGTTCATATTCTTATTTCAGATATAAGTTATTTTCCTAAGACACAGTAAGTAGACTATTAAACCCCTCTTTCTTGCAGTGCAGTAAAAATTATCTTTTATTTTGAATTTATTTTCATGTATTGAGGCACATAAATACTAAGATTCCCGTCCAAGTCATCCTTGTTGCACCGAGTTCAAGTGAATAAATACTTACATTGAAAAAGTAATTTATTTCTAATTATAATTATAATTATTAATTATTTGCAAGAAGATGGCAAAATATCTGGCAAACTATTTATTGATAACTAACGTTTCGCCCCACTTCGCAGGGCTTGGTCAGGCCTAAATGAGAACAAAATACAAGTACAGTAATGAGTTATAGAATTTTGTTAACTAATAGTTTGCTTGCTACCATGTATAAATTACACATGGTGAACTAATAATCTTACTATATTTCAATTCTTAATTAAAATGTATTGTTATTTTTTCAATCCACATTGTTTACTTAATCCACCATTGGCCGTTAAATAAGATTTTCTTTTTAAAATTATGAACATTTTAAAATGTTCTCATTTATTATTGCTCTTTACACCTCTTTTTTTTATTTTTACACAAAAAAATATAAATAGAGGACCAGAGGATCTTGTTACACTTGTATTCAATATGCTCTTCTGCTAGAAAGAGTTACTCGAAAAATAAATTCCTACACATAATATACCTTGCATTCTGTAGAAGAGAAGCATCCAACCTTTTCAATTCCCTCAAACTGCTTTCACGTGGAAAATAGCTTTGGAGTACACATTTTCTGGACACTGACTAACTTATTTGTAAGTGACTTTCAATTTTTCGTTCTATAGTAACCGTGTTGTGTATTTATACATTCTGCAAATTCCATGCTCTAGTAGTCATATTACATATATAATGAATATTTGGTGACTTTTGATTTTAATCATTTATTACCGAAAAGGAATATACTATACCGAAAAAGTAAAATAAGTATTAAATTTTAAAAAAAAATTATATCATAAGATCTAAACCACCACAAATCAAAAATATCAGGATTCAAAGATTCACAGATGATTTTTTTGTGTGTGTTCTTCTAATTTGAGTATGATTGTGATTGTCTTCTTCATATAAGTGTTCAAAGGTAAGATATTACAGGTTGACTGGTGTGGCAAATTTTAGCGGCTCATTCTTTTTTTTTTCAATTTTTTTTTTTTAGAAAACTAGATGTCGGTCCAGCATCGTGATAGTCCTGTTGTTTTCATGTAGTTTATAGAGACGTAGGATTTATTGGATGTTGGAGAAGTTTGTCAGTCGCAATCTCAAATGTTAGTCATTTTTAGCTGGATGTGTTTCAAACATTTTTAGTTTTACCGTATAAGCAGAATTTTCAATGACGTTAGGAATGTTCAACATTTAGTATGAATTAAGGTGTTCTACAAGACTATGCTAACCGGCCGGACCCGCCCCACTAGGAACCCCAGGCAATGACGGTCCTATATCACTTATGATATATTTGTTTAAAACGGGAAGAGGAGACTTATATAAGATAATTGAGCAATATTAAAAAAGCGTCTGAAATTTTAAAACGGTTCCATAATAAATAAGCAATATTATTATTTATTAAAATTCACAACAAAAAAAAGGTTAAAAAAAATGCAATTAAATAAAACAAGCAACATTAAAATGAAAAAAAAAAGAAGATTTATTCCATGGACACTTTTTTTAGTTATCTATTATTTTATAAGGATTAGAAATTACAGCATTGCTAGAGCGTAACAAACAAAACCACTCAGTTACAATGTTTCTAGGAAGAGAAGAACTGGAAGTCATGATTAGCCATAATGACATGTTACGGCACTGCTATTTCTTATGCTTTAATTATTCTTCGGTCGCTAAGTGTGTAACAAGAATGGAAAAGGAGGTTTTTGCTGATTATTTTCCAACCGTGTTTTAAGAAAGTAGATTTCTAGTGATATTAAAAAAAATAAATATAAAAATGGCCACAAACCTTGGGCTTAAGAACATGAGTAACCTGGAAAAGACGTGGTGGATCGACTACCGAAATATTACGAACACAACTAATGTCAAGAAAAAACATCGTCACTTTTACTATTTATTACAATATTTTGTGATTATTATTAATTTTAAAATTCCATATGTTCTTTTTTTTCCAGGAAACTACAACTCTTTAACGAACGGTAGGTTGAACTTAGGTTCCTATTCTGTATGCTAACACCACGTTTAATAATCAATTTGTAAATATTTTGTAAACAGTATTTACTTAGTATTAATATTTGTTTTAGTTACTTTTGTTTTTATTTTATTATTTTCTTTGGAATTTTTGTTTATTTAAAAGAAACATATGTATTTTATAATCGTATAGTAATAATTAAGTGGAAAAGAAACTAAGGCTAAGGCGTTGTACAAAGGGCTGACGATCTACGTTTTTTAAATGAGTTGTTACTAATTAATCGTCTAGTATAATTCATAACCAGCCTTGTCTGCGTACGTTATGTGTTTGTTTGGACATTTTAATTGTTTATTGTGACTATTATAGTGCATTAGCATACCCTGTCTGAGTATTAGTTTGACCTCTGGTTTAAATACATTTTAAAGAGATATTGATGCATCTATAAGGTAAGGTCTGGAAAAATCAAACCATAAAGAAACAGGATGGTTCTTCACTCACCTAGTACTGGATTTATTTAGACATACAGACATTATAGGATCAAATCCTATTCCATAATACCCAGAATGGCTTGTTCCCTACGAGTAATAAGTTCCTAACTCAATTAATTACAGAAACAATCATTGAACCAGATGGATAATCATTGAATAGGGTCTCAGTCCCATTCAATGGTTAACAAGATTATTAAATAAACATTATCTTTTATAAAGTTATATTAAAGTAAATGTAAAGTATACTAGTAATGCCGAAAATAAAACAAATGAATTTTAGTTATTATAAATAGATGATACACCGAAAAGGAAATATGAGACTGGCGAGAAAAAACAATTTCAAATCTCTAAATCGATTAGAGAATGTTTCTTTTATTTTTGTTTGAAGATCAGCTCATGTAGCAACACAACATTTTATTCCCTCTCCTCGTGGTTTCCAAGAAGAGCGTATATTAATTGCGAGGTAATTAATTAAGCCTGTTATGTAATTAGCATTACATCTAATGACCTTCCTCGCAAGGTGGTAACACCCATTTATACTGACAATTTGAGTATCCCATTCATTAGCAAGCCTCTAGTCAATAAGGTCCATTCATTTACCTCGAAGGACAAAGAGGAGGATACTTCCGGGATCCCGGGACGATGACAAAAATGGGTTTGTTTTCGTAATTTTAAGGGAAACAATTGCGATCATCGACCATATAATATAAATCCAATTAATTTTTTTATTATATTTCTACCTATAAATTCAATTTTAACGGATCTTCCAAAAAAACAAAAACAAGACTAAGCGTAAAAAATAAAACATCTTTTAATTGGATTTTGCTATTTCTTTTTTTCCTTCTGTTTGCCGCTACCATTTTAATGATTGTTTCGTTTTTAAAATATATATTACAAATGGTCAACCTGATGTTCCCAAGTTTTCAAGTCTATCGAAAAGTAATTAAAATGGATGCTCATGCTTAATCTTGTAGAAGGATGAAGTCAGATGAAGAGAAAGTAAGCATTACTATTATTTTTAGTGTCATTGAACAACATCGGAATAAAAAAAAAAAGTTTGTAGGAAGTAGTCACAACAAAGGTAGCAAAAAAAAAAAACTTGATGAAGGTTAATGTTAAAGTTATCAACATTTACGACGCTTTAAAGTACATCATCTGTTGTTGATAAATACTTCCCCAGGATAAGGTAATACTATTGGCCCCAAACAAACACAATCTTAGCTCATACAGCAGTATTAAAAACAATGCCTATAGTATTTAATTTTCTACAAGAGGAATTTTTTTTTTAGATAATAGCAATTTAAATATTGGATTGAATCATGTTTTTATTTTACTTTTGAATAATTGACGCATCTCAACGAGGATTGAAAGCTACAAGTCGAATATCAATTTTTCTTTTATATTCTTATTTATTCAAATTCGATAAAATATATTTTAACAATACTTTGTATTCTTTCTTTTTTTTACTAAGAAACTAATTTGTATCTTTAAAAAAATGAGGTTTAGCAATTTCTGTATATTTTTTTTTCGATAAAATTTCAGTTTTAGTTAAAGAAAAAATAGAATCAAAAATCGTTCAGAATAATTCATTCACCGCAGGAAGTGAATTTTCGATATATTAAATTCATAAAAATAAAAACAAAATAAATAAGTTAGATATACAGTATTTTTTATGGTCCCTGCATTATTCTCAACCTTTGTGAATAATTTATAGATCATTCTACTACTTAACTTGACTAGGCATCAATTTATAGTATACATTGCAACATTATATAGGTTAAGATATTTTAACATTTTCAAAACATAATTAAAAATGTAATAGTAATTTTCTTATGAAGTACAGATTTTTAAATTTTCAAATTTATTCCTTGAGCGTTGATGTAAATCTAAGACCAGAATATAAACATGGGCCTAAAATGGTTTCAATGTTAAAAAAAATTAAAATTAAAACAATAAACAACGGAATTTGAAGAAAATCTGAGGTATGAGGTTCAAAACTGATTTGAGTTGAAGTGGAATGGCTATAGGATATATTACTATATAATAGGTAATTAAGATATAAAAAATAGTATACTATTAAAAAAAGTATATGCATGCTAATTACAACCTAGCCCAATTCCAAATATAAAAATGAAGAACTAATATTAATTAAATATAAATTAAGCTATACACCCTTAAATAATCCTTTAGAGATTTACTCGAATTGCATACTAAACGAAGTAGTTTTTTCAATCCTGGATTAAGTACCTAAGTTGGGGCGAAAGACTGGGCATTAAGGCAGAAGTAATTAGCCAGCTTCTAACGGACAGCTTTTCCCTGATTTTTTATCTTCAAAATTAAATTGAAAAGATATTCACTTCATTTCTCTTTTTTTTTTTGCTTTTCCTCTCGAAAGAGCTAAAATTTACCTGACTATATTTCGTTTTGATAACAAATTTACATGTGTCAAGATAATATGACGATGCTAATAAAGGAAAATATAGAGAAGAGGAAAATCGTAATTAATTAAATTTTGGAAAATAATAAACCAGATTACTACTATAAAAGATTTTCTCCTTAACTCTCTTTTGTTTTCTACATTAAGGATACATTTGTGATACCTTATTTTATCCAAGCAATACACAAGATGCAAATTTGTTTACCAACCAGGTTAAAAAAAATAATAAATATATCAGTATTTTTTTTTCTATTCAACGAATTATGTTCAATGCATTTTTAAAAATACAATAACAAGCTACTTTATTTAATTTATTCATATTATTTAATTCAATCATTGAATATAAAAATAATGAATATAGGTCAGTCGGAGTATTAGTAAAATATATTTCATTTCACAATCAGAAATAGGTTCTTCATTCTCTTTTATTTAATAACATATCTTCTTAAATTTCCTCTCACTTTCCTAAGAAAGGAGAACTGTTATTGTGAACAACAAGACAGTAGTATATTGATTACATTATTATTTATATACATATAAATGTGAGAAAAAATTAAATGATACGGAGGAAAGAATCTATAAAGAATTAGTTAAAGAAAGTTTTTTAACATTTTTTTAAGTTTTCTTCTTTTTTTTTTAGAGATTCTTTCCACTGTATCATTTATTTTTTGCTCACATTTATATGTGTATAAATAATAATGTAATCAATCCTTTGTCCATAGTTATTAATCAACTTTTTTCTCTCTAAATGATGGTTGTTGACTTTTTATTTTTATAGCCCTGATGAAGACCTGAAAATCAGGTCGAAACGTCGGCATAAATAAATATTTTTTGTTTATTTATGTTGTTTCTTTGCTGACCCCACCATCTTCTCCAATCAGTAATCTACGCTCAACTATATACACCTCATTACAAACAATGTTTCTGTTTTTAAACATTTTCTCTTAAAACAAATCAATAAAAATATATCAAAACTAAAAATTTTAATCAATACGAATTTAGATCAAAGTAAATAGGAATAAAGTAAATATTTATTTGATTTATTTAAAATAAATAGTTGAATTCAAATTACAATACTATTATATTAAAATATTTTAATTGATATCAAAAAGATGAGGATAAGGTTTACTGGAGGAAAGAATCTCCAATTTCTCGTATGCAATCAGATTTTCCATTATGCCAACTAATTAATATTATATAAGTAATTAAAACTGATATTTGCTTCTTAACAATAGATAGAATTTGAACATGATTACGCGTACATTTATACTTATTAATCAAAGTATTAAGTTCAGAATAAGTTGTTTAATAAAGAATAGTAAAAGAAGAAAGAAAAACATCTCTTTCGCTCCCTGCTCGAGTGCCCCTTTCAGCATCATGAAACTTAAAACGCTAATAGAGCAATGTTCTCCCAAAGTGACCCAACCCACTTCGAAGAAACATAAAATATAAACAACTGCTATAGAATTCAAAGACAAGAGTTTTTTTTTCTTTTTTAATACGTCTCCAGTATCTTTATATACAGGGGATTTTTTAAAATCTAATTTAACAACACATATTTCTCGATTATACCAATTACCACATTTAAGGACTGAATAGAAACGTAGTCTGGAGGATCATACAGCCCATAATGAGGTAAATCCGCATTACGGGCACTCAATACAAACACAATCCTGAATTATTCACACAAGAGATTGCATAAATTGGACCCTATAAATTATTGTAATCTCGGCTCATATCTAGCAGAATGCGGATCGATATTTAATTAACACTGAATGAGTTAACGCTGACCTAATGACCGACAATACACATAATGACACCCGTTAACCAGCCGTTAATATCTAATTAAGGGTGCAGATAATATATACATCGTTTCTGAATTTAAATTATAATTGTCATCGATTTGTTAGCTTAGTGAACCAACTAACTACCCTTTATCACTTTGAAAACATTTTCTGATAAATTAATTAATTGAGAAATATTTCAGGTCGGATTCGTATGCAAGATTAATAACACAATTCATTTAGCGGGAACTGGGGTTTCGAGAGCAAAATATGTTATTTGGGATTGTTACCGATCTTTGACGTTTGTATTATTAATATCAAATATTCAGGTTGTACTAATTGACTAGTTGTTTGAGCTAACGTTGATTTTAATTATTTATGTTCCAGAATTAGGGCAGTGCTTTCAACAGTAATTCGTTTATTTGAGAAACTCGTTTGTACTTTGTGATGTAATCGGTAAAATTAAATAATCTTAATTTCAGGAGAAGATGGTTGCGGTCAGCAAAAAATACACGATTAAACAAAGACTTATTTATTTATGCCGACGTTCCGACCGAATAAATAAAAAAACGAAAATAAAAATACAACCTATCACTCAGAGAAACAAACAAATTTGGAAATAATGACATAAGTAACAGCATAACATGACAATGACTTGTACAAATGGGCAAGAAATGAATATATACGTGTGTTAGAAAAAAAAAGTCTAAATTTACAATGGTTACAAATATTACTGTACATTTTAACAATTTAACATTTTTTTTTCCATTTTTGCCCCTTACATAATATATATCTTTAATTATATTATTTCAAATTCTTGAGACAAAGTAATTATTTATTAAATAAATCAAAAATTCGTATCCATTTTTGTCTCAGGACTGGTGAAAAATAAAGTGTTGAGAAATAAATGGATTCGAATTTTTGATTTATTTAATAAATAATATATATCGTTTTCTTTCATATCTTCCATTACGTTGATTTAAATTTATTGTTATTTTAGACACTACTTACACATCATATTATGTTAATTCCATTACTCATCATTTACATTTTCTTCTGCACCTTTCATTATGGTAATTTCATCAAACCTTTCTTTTTTTCAATTTTTTTCATAATTTATTTCGTATAATTCTTACTTCTATAATATTATGTTTCATTTTCTATTGTTATCAATCAACTACTGTCTACTTCTAAAGTTATTAATCATTTACATTCTACTTAATTCATTATTATGATGCATATTTCCAAATTTGTTTATTCATTACTTTATTTTAATCTTTATATTTCTCTAAGTGATAGTTGTCATATTTTTTGTTTGATTTTTAACCCTGACGATGGCCTGAAATTCAGGTTGAAACGTCGGCACAAATAAACAAGTTTTGTTTATTAGTGTATTTTTTTCTGACCACATCCTCAAACATATCCCCCTCATATTAATCTACAGTCAACTATAAACATCTCATTTTTATATTTATCACTGATGTCGATTTTTACTGACAAAAAAGAGGAATAAAGTAAAAGCTTTTTCGAAATGTATGTTACGTGCAATTCAATTATAATGTTTATTCCAAATTTTTTTACTATTCCACAAGAAAAAATATTTCTGTTACAAAAAGAAATAAAATGTAAGATGTCAACAAGGTATAGGAAAGCCGCTAAGAAATACTGGATAAGTATCACATTGACAGTCACATTGACTCGGTGTAATGTAGGGTATCAATGTGATATCTCTGGTGATCCCGAAAACAAATCGAATTGAACAGTTGTAATCTTCGAGTTCACTCGAGAGGCCACCGTACAACCAACAGCCATAGTCTAAGTTAAGGGAAACAAGGGAGATAAGAGCAAACGGATTTCGAAGGTGAAGGAGATAGCGGAGATCAATATAGCGGAATTTCTGGATTTAGTTAGTGACTCCAAGGTTTTTAACAAATGTATAGAATGAAGTAAGTGATATGGTCTGGATTCAGGATATGGTTTAGTGGTCCATATAGTACAAGAGCCGGGAAGAAAAAAAGGCAGTTATCTCACCCTAGTTTTTGATTACTTTAATGAAAACTATGTATAATTACTAGTCAAAACTGATGAGTCTGCCAAGTATAGGCAGGGGAATAAAAAATGGTGGCAGTTTCAAAACCTTAAAAAAACATTAATTTTTCATCGGAGCTCTACATCTAAAACTACCAACAACACTAGAAAATCTAAAAGAACATTATTTAAAGAAGAGTAAATTTGCTGAAATATTAGCCCTAATAGAGCTATTTACGTCCAATAGTTCTCGAGATATAGCCTTTTAAAAAGCAACATTTCATAAAAATGTACAAAAAGATCAGTAGTTAGTGAATCTATTTTGAGAAATCTATATCTCAATAACCATTCGGCGTACAAATGTCTATTAGCACTCAAATTAGTAGTTTATGACATTTATATTCGTAGGAATAGTAGTTTTCAGGATATTTGCTAAAATAAATTGGTTTATAGTTGTTCGGAAAATAAGTTTGATTTATGAATGAATGAATGAATCTGTCAGTACTCAAATTAAAGCTAGTTAAATTCACTATAAAATAGTTCATAACGTTTATCTTTGTAATAGTAGTAGTTTTTATGATATTTGACAAAGTAAATTCACAAAATATTAATTTCTGGTTGTTCGTAAAAAATGTTGGATTTTTGAAAAAATATATCTCTAGACCCATAACACGCACATATGTCTGTCAACACTTAAAATAAATGAAATTTAACTTACTATGAAATAGTTTATAACACTTATCTTCGTAGGGGTAGTGATTTTAGCAAATATCAAGAAAACTACTATTCCTACGAAGATATAGGTCATAAAGTACCTTATAGTACAATTATTTAGCTTTAATTTGAGTGCTTATAGACATTTATACGTCGAATGGTTATTGAGATATAAATTTTCAAAATAAATTCGCAAACTACTGATCTTTCAGTACGTTCCATACAACATTTTTATGAAATCTTTTTAAAAAGCTATATTTCGAGAACTATTCGACGTAAATAGCTCTATTAGTGCTTAAATTTAACCAAATTTACTCTACTTTAAATAATGCTCTTTTAGATTTTCTATTGTTGTTAGTAGTTGTAAAAATATAGAGCTCCGAATAAAAAAGTAATTATTTTTAAGGATTTGAAACAGGGGCCATTTTTTACTCCCCCTAACTATACTTAGCAGACTCATCAATTTTGACTAGTAATTATACCTAGTTTTCAATTAAGTAATCAAAAATTGCGGTGAAATAACTGCCTTTTTCCCCCTCTTGGGCTCTTGTACTAATAGATTGATTTGAGGAGAGAGGAAAAGTAGATCATGATATAATTGGTCTTCACGGAGAACAGCGTCTATGGATTTCGTAAATAGATAAAATGAGGAATGGTGGATTAAGAGCGAGAAGTTGTCAATAAATATGGAGGAATAATAGAGAATAAAAAGAGTAATATTGCTGTACGCCTCTGGGTAATGCACCAGAGAGAGAATTATTAGAGATAACGGCATATTGGAAACCTCCAATGAGGAAGAATGGAACTAATGAAGGTCCTACACGACAGGGAAATCTGTGATGTTTATTATGACCTACAAATATAAAGTACTGGGGCAGGGCACAAGGAAATTTGACCAGGAAAATGTGTCCATTATTGACCCTAACAATAGAACTACGGAAAATGTGTTTTAACAGCAATACGATTACTTTATCGCCAAATTCAGTAACTCGCTTTTTATTTACTTGATTATCTCACTGATATAAATTGTTCTAAGGTAAGGGTATTGTGGCAAGGGTAGTAACATTGCAAACTGGTGTGCAATAAACTAGGACTTATGTAAAAAATCCCAATGAATGATAAGCGATATTAGTTCTAATTAAACCCACTACACATAATTAACATCAATCCTTCTCTATTGTTTCCAGTAGTATTAACATTTAATATTTCATATAATATATGTAATACTACAGTTCATTCATAATAATTAATGTTAAGTAAGTCGTTATATTATGATTATATTTAAATAAAACTATCTGGAAATCTTCATTTTATGAATATTTTTACAGTCCTAAATAAATATCCTATGAGCAGAAGAAATACCAGACTAGTTTTTGGCATTATCAAGATGATTAAAGCGGCTGTTCGACGCTCTCAAAGTGCTCTTTGTAAATTTTGACTATTTGTAAATTGTAAATGACCTGTATTATTTCTAATTACGTTTCAGGGTTCATCTATAAATATAATTTTCATGCAGGATATTATAAAAAATAAATAATAATAAAAAAGCTAATAATATACTAGTTTTATATTTTAACACTGTAAATTTAAATTTTTAAATCCAGAAAAGGCTAAAAAAAAAAAAAAAACGCTGGAAGAAGACATAAATAAGACTATCAATTAATTAATAAATTATTAAATAAGGTATTAGTTATAGATATTTCTTTTTACTTTATACTGGTTTTCAGCCTAGCTCGTATATATATAATAAAACTGAATGCTATACTGAACAGTGCAACTACTGCAGTAATTGGAGCTTTGCAGCATCCATGGGGTTCCTGGAACCGACGCAATTAGGCTGGAGTTTGGTCGGTATCTCCATTAACCGGTGTCCGGCCGACACCACCATCGTTGCTACAGAGAATATTGTATTATCTGGGAGTCAGTTACATAACCTCATTACATAAGTTGCAACATACTCTATTAATTAAAAGATATATACATCTATGTAAATCTAGATAATAAACTCCCAACTATTTCAATTTAAGATATATATGCTGTTATTGGTTAAGTTGTTCAAGACGATCGATACATTCCACAAGGTTTGAGATAGTGTTGTCTGTGAGGATAAAGAGGAATGGTTTATTTTATTTCTTAATATACTTTATTAAGGTACAAACACATACACAAAAACTTGTTTCTAGTCAATGCTTCATAGCGTTTCATTTTAGAAAAAATCAGAAATAAACGAGAGGTCTATTTAAATAAACTCGAGATGCAACAAGGATATTCTGAGAAATGCACCTGGTTTCTCAATGGCTGGCGACTGTCCTAGTAGGATCAAAATAGATCACTGACACACATAGCTCCTACGAATACTACTAAGTGTATACAGTGAACGTCGTATAAGTAGATAAATAAAGTGATGTACACATCTGCATTTTTAAAAGTTATAATTATTTTAACAAAATCCATCACTCAATTCAAAAATCAATCGAATTTTTCGTATATCTGGAGAAGTTTTCAATCATAAAAGATTATTTATATGAGGAGGTGAACATGCTTAACTCCTTCTGGTTGTCAAGCAAGAGAGCCTGATGAAATTTCCTGAGTTTTCATATTTTTTTTTTCAAATTTTCCCTAAACAAACAAACTTTGCTTGAACTAATGATGAAATTTTTACATAGTAAGATATACATTATTCACTACTATCAAATGTTGACATAGCTGAACTTTAAATTAGGAGTTAGATGTTTACCAAGTTATTTGTGGGACACTGATATTAAAAGAAAACAATATTTTATTTTAAAATATCCAAAATGATAACTTTTATCCGATCAGTCATCATCAGATCAGTTTTAATTCACTAATCTCCTAAAATCATGGGTGCAAAAGTATTCAACGCCATTAGAGATCTTTATAAATGATATCCAGAGTATATTGGGTGGCCCGTAAGAGTTTAGCATTGAGCAGGATAATGTTGACCCCCAAAACACCAGAAAAGGGAACCTGATAAAGTTGATTAAAAGCTGTATAATAATGGATGTAAAAATAAGATTCCTCTGTAAGAAAATATGGCTCCACCATAAAGATTTGTTGAAAATGTTAGCAGTAAAACATAATTTTAAGTTTGGTCTTCTTTTAACAATTTAATCTTGAAGCATTAGTTACTACGTATCAGCATCAGATGATTTTTTTCAATATAAAATCTTTTCAATTTCTTGAGACTGTTATTTATTTTTTAAATAAATCAAATGGTATCCATGTTAAGTCTCAACACTTTTTATTGTTATCAACGGTCCAAGTTTTCAATCAATTCGGACATCTCAAGGACAATCTTGAATATAAATTTACATCTCACATCCAAATTTAAAAATGTTTTAGTAGCTTTTCTGCCCAGGTCATTAATTACAAGGCAAACTACCCTATTTTGTCACAATTGTATTAATTTTTAAAACTTTTAATTTTAGATCTACTTACACTATCAACTATCATAACAGTTTGTATATAAGATTGTCCTTCAGGATGCCCGAATTGGCCGAAACGTTGGACTGTTGATATAATAAACAGTGCTGAGACTTCACATGGATACCATTTGATTTATTTAAAAAATGATTTTTGTTGCTCGAAAATGTAGAATTTTGTGCCGAATAAGCATCATTTGCGAAAACTTGGGATTTAATGCTTTAATTGGAAGAAATCTGAGGCTCATTGATTGCTTGTTGAAGCATAAGTAAGGCAGCTTATAAGTGAGAGAGATGGTGAGAGGTTACAAAATTTTAAAAACAGTGAGTTTGACGTGGAGGCAAAGAACGCAATGCAAGGCCGAAAGTGTATGAAGAAACAGAATTACTTCTATAGGGTGTTTTTTTAAGTCCGATAGAACTTGAAATTGTAAAAAATAACACAAAAAATTAAATTGTAATCAAAATTTTTTTTTTTATTCGAAAGATCAATACGTGACATTAACATTTGAAAATGATTTCGGGCATATGGGCACCGCGGCTGTTCTTGAC
>NW_027105297.1:126497-127136 GCF_000696795.3 Halyomorpha halys
TTTTCAAATGTTAATGTCACGTATTGATCTTTCGAATAAAAAAAAAATTTTGATTACAATTTAATGTTTTGTGTTATTTTTTACAATTTCAAGTTTTATCGGGCTTAAAAAAACACCCTATATTACTGTTCATTGGAAAGAAAATCGTTACTTTGTTTAATTCAGTTTTTGAAGATTAAAAAAAATGTGATAACATCTACTAGAATTCAACAATCTACACGAAACCTAACAGTGGTTTAGGTCTATATAAACAACACAAGTTCAGAAGATCATAATTTAAACTTTTCATCAGACACAGTAACGTTGGATTTGGATAACATCATGCATAGTTATAAATATTTATGTCAACACAGAAAACAATCTTCCATAGAATCAAGTGAAAAAAATTTCTATTTTGATTTCTATGATAATTCGTATTCACAGCTTAGCTTAAAGCGTCCTAAAAAAAAATTGTTGGTATATTTTATTAAAATCTTCTTTCGTTTCTTTTTCTTTTTTCGTATCTTCCTTTATTATTATATTCATACAATGCATACATACATAAGCACACATAACATCTATTGAAGAATGGTGTAAAAACTGGAGAATCAAAATAAATCCTGACAAATCCCACCAGATCACCTTTACTCTCCGTCGTAA
>NW_027105297.1:127701-168125 GCF_000696795.3 Halyomorpha halys
GGGACCTTCTATTTTAAATTAATGTTTGAAGTACCACCAATGGGTGGTTCCTTCCCAAGATTTTCAAGTGTATATGAAACATACTACATATTAACCTATTGTATTATTTTGTACAGTTGTAAATTACATTAAATAAATAATTTTAAAAGAAACCAAAAAAAACATACATACATAATGGAAATGATAAATATTATTCTAGTATACATTTATCATTTCTATTATGTATGTACGTATGTATTGTATGAATTTAATAATAAAGGAAGTTACAAAAAAATAAAAGAAACCAAAAGAAGCTAAGAATAAAATATGCCAACAAAAAAGAATTCATACCCTTTAAGCTAAGCTGTAAATGCGAATTATCATAGAAATCAAAATAGAAATTTTTCTGCTTGAGTTTATGGAAGATTGTTTTCTTCGTTGTCATAAATATTCATAACTATGCATGATGTTATTAATGAAGTCTATCGTTTATTACTTTTTTATTTTCAAACCTCTTTATTTTTATATATGGTAACAGAATACAAATATATAATACAATACATTATATATATACAAATGTCTTTTGTTTATGAAATTTTTAATATTATTAAACCCAACTAATGCAAATAGGCCAAGCGAAAATTTTCGGTTTTTTTTTTATCTTTTTCTATTTATAATTTCAAAATAGGTGAATCCTAGCGACTTGTCATCTTATCGAAGGCTTACTTCACAGTAGTGCTAAGTACTTTTCCATTAAATCCAGGAGCTGTGGAAAATACCTCACTTCAACAAACTCTGTACAGGAAAACGTGCAGGCTGAGAGAAAGATTGTATAAAAACGTACTTTCAGGAAATAAATGACCGAGCGAACTTCGAGAGTACTTGGATTCTTTCCTGTTGAAAAGCTCTGAAAAAAAAATCAAGACGACAGAAAAAGCGGTAATACCTCGAAACGGTTTCAACTTTCTATGGCACCGTAAAATTTTTAATAAACCCAATAACAAAAGGGAGAAAAAAAATTAAAAGGACGAAAAATAACGACAAAGGAATTAAATTTATTCCCTTCTCTTCCTTGAAGACTTTCCTGTCCCGGAATCGGAAATTGTCAGGAAACACTGAAATTTTCCGGGGAGTGGAAAATTGATTCGGATTCAAGCTGATTAAATTGCGGGGGAGGGGCAGGAAGATAAAATTTATAAGCTCCACAGTTCACCTTTTATCCCAATTAAATAACTCCCACACAGCAGGAGAGCTAAAAACAGTTAAGTGAGAACTGAATATCACATATGTTTCAGAAGTTATTTAGGTTCAGTGAGGATATCGGAGGAAATAAGTTTAAAGAGCACATAATTGTACATTGACATACTGGGCTGATTAAAAAATTGTAGTCCTCTTCGAGAAAATCAGAAAAATGTGAGTGAAAAATGGATTCTATAAAATGGCACTTCTGGTCACTCGATTTTATCGAAAAAATTAACGTCACGCCCCAGACGTGCAAACGTCCTAAATAGATTAAGCTTGTAAAGAGTTTTAGTTTTTAAGGGAACCTGACCACGTACACACAGACTGTTTTACGAGACTTTATTTGAGGTTATTTGGACTCAAAACGTGCGTTTTCGTTGAAAACTGTAATTCGAAATGTTTCGCAATCGCAATACTAAAAGTTGTAAGTCAGCTAAATTCAAAAACCTCACTTTCTTGAACAAAACAATTGAGAACACTACAACAAACTAAATAATAGATTGCCATCGACAATCACGACTAATATTTTTTTAATTGAAGATAAATTTGGGGTAGAAGGGAGATATATATGATACAATTTCAAAGTTAATTTCCGAAAAAATATTAATCGAATAGTTATAATCAAACAATTGCTGATAACGCCGATAATAAGAACCATTAATTAACAGTTAAAGCATTTTTAACACCTCAGTACGAATTATTTGAATCTCCAAAATCCCGAGTGCACAGCTTCGAATACCTGCTTTCGATTTATAAGTTTAGTATCAGCTTGGATTTCTCAGAAAACTATTACCAGAGAGGGAAGCATTAAAGATTAAAACTTAGATTTATTTTTTTATTAATATAGTTGTTTGAGAGTGGTTTAGTTTCTTTTTAAAACAATTTTGATCTCTTTTCTCTCAACTTTATTCCTTTTTAACATCCGACGTTTCGACCTCTCAGGTCATTCTCAAGGATTCCTACAAACATCTCCTTTTAATTACTTATATAACAAATTTCCTTCACTTACATACTGATTTCTTTGGTCTTACCTTATTCTGTCTTCATTCCTTTTTTTCCTTAAAATTCATTAATGCCGGCTAATTGCCTTTGTCCCAATCTTTAAATAATTAATCATTAAAATAATATCACAATAACATTATAAAATATTTTGTCTTTCTTTTTAAAAAATAGATTCCTACTTACAATTTCTTCTATTAAATTATTTCCTAAATTTAAAACTTTCAATAACCACTTTTATGTTTATTAACAAACCCCAAACAGAACCTACCTTCAACAGGTTAGGACACTGTTATCATCTTATCATATAACATAATTTTTTCTTTAAATATTAATTTACATTTTCAATTTAATTTAATTAACATTTATTCTTAATTTTTCGGCTTACACCATAAACAATTTTTAATACATTTAAATTCTATTATTAGTTTATTCCTATTTTATGTGTATTTTATTCACATATAAATTTATCCCCCCCCCCTTCTTTAATTTATTTTTTAATTCATTTATTTTTTCTCTATTCATACTTTTATTATTGCATTTTTATTCCATTCATATACTTGTACTATTTTAGGATTCGAACATTTTTTAATTTTTCATCTTTTGTATACAATTATTACATATTTATTTTGCTTAAAATTTCTGAATAGTGGTGGTTCAGTCCTTTGGAATCTGATTTGAAATTTACAGTATAATTTATATTTTCTGAGATATAAATCGATTCTAATATCTTCCTTCTAAAATTATTATTTTCTTTATGAATGACTTGGACATTTTCAAAATCAAACTTATGTTTATTCTGAACAACATGTTGAACCAATGCTGTTTTCTTGGGTTCCTTTTCCCTATTCTTTATATCATTTTCATGTTGATACATCCTGTCTTTTATATATTGTTTTGTTTCACCTATATATATGGCTGGACAATTAATGCATGGAATTTATGGAAACTTATTTATTGAAAATATTTTCTTCTTTACTGAATTCATACATAAAATTGGATGCTAAAGTTGAATAGAAGTATTTTTACTTCTCTCTAACTATTAAAAATAAACTTATAGCTTTTTATTTTAATTTATCCGCCACTACTTTAGGCGCCATTATTTGTAAGTACTTTTAAAAATATATCTCATAACACCTTCTAAAATATATGAGAAATTCAGCTTGCTCCTAACTGTTTCTAATCCAACGTGGAATTTGTCTTGTGTATTTCTTTTGTAATTGAGGTATTGTCTGAGATACTACTTTAGGTCACAGCTCAGAAATTTAAGGACGTAAGCTATGGCTACTTACAAAATAATCAAGAAATTCTTAATACTGATGTTATACTTAATGAGTGAAATATGTTAAAACTTTTTTAAAGATATATGTTATAATACCTTTTGAAATGTAAAGTAATCATGAAAATGAGCTAGTCCTTAACTACTTCTACCCCAACGGGGAATTCGACACGTGTATTTGCTTTTTTTTTTTTTAGGGGCAACTTACAAAACATCAAGAAACTCAAAATATTGATTTTATACTTAAGGAGTCAAATATATTAATAATCTATTTAAGCTTAACGACCTCTGAAGTATTTCCATACTTAGGATACCTTCATACTTAGGCGAGATCGATTTCAATAATACATTCCCACGATGCTGTGGTTTTCTCCAAGTATGTTGTTCAAATTTTAACGAGTAGTTGACCAATAATTTATATTTTCTGATTTCACCTTGCAGATAATTATAACGTATATATAATATAATATAATAAATATAAGTAAAAAACATATTGAAATAAATTTAGTAACCTTATAAATGATTGATGAGAATACTTATTTTTACTAGGCAATAAAAAGTTATAACAACTATTCAAACGAAAATTTAGTATAGAAGAGAAAATCGCCGAAAAATATATCACTATATATATATCGATCGCAGTACCTACGAAAGTACTACGTAGCACCTGGGATAGTACTATTTTTTAATACATACATACTATTAATACTGTTTTTTTTTTTGTTTTTTTACAACCTATACAAAATTATACCATTATGTTAAGATGTATTATTACATATCAACGACCTAGGTGAGGGTTTAATTGTTTTTTAGTAAAATATTATATATACATATGTTGTTTATGATTCCTAACACATAAACATTCCTGTAATATAAATGATATTAGGAGTAACGGTAGACCTGGAATAAACACAAAGTTCAATTCCAATCTTGTGTTTTTTTTAAAAGATAATCAAGTTTTCTTGGTAAATAGGTTATTCCCAATTGAGGCATCGTAATATAAACAAAATTATCTATTAAAAAGGAGTAGAATTCTTTTTGTAAAAAAAATTGAAAAGAGATTTCAAAAGTATAAATTACGCAAAGTTCTCGTATGTCGCAAAATAATGGATTATTCTCGAATTCTTTACAAACTTGCTGCAGAACTAAATATTAGTAACTTTTAGAAAAACTCCCTTGTAGTTTATAAGCTTAATGTTCATGAAAATTAAGTCGAGACCTGTTATAGGATAAGCTTCATTTCTAATTATGTATGGTGAAAATCATTTCTTAAAGTAAAAGTGTTTTGAGCAAACATAATTAAAATTAATTATTATAAAAAATTAATTACGAAAAAAATAAATTATTACATGACTAAGTTTATTATTGCTAGTCCTATAAAAGCATGAAATATGTTAAATGTGTTCTATAAATATAAATAAAGTTCTAAATAATTCATACTGGCTTATTTTTTCTTCAGAATTCATGAATGTTCAATGACATTAGCGTAATGTATATATAAATAACAATAATATGTTTAAATAATACACTGAATAAAGTATTCATAAAATATTAGGGAAATACTTTCCTGAACGGGTTTGAATCCTTTAGACACTTACCTGAAAAAAAAAAGAAAATACGCGTTAAATATAATTAATTAAAATCTTAGTTTATATAGTAACTAAATATATTTATGTTACGAAAAATATTCTAAAAAGAGCATAATTAAAAAAAAAAGTGAAATAAAAGTGTAATCTACAATTAAAAAATATATAGGAGAAAAACAATTAACTAGATTGACTTAAGAAAATTCCATAAAGAACAATATTTTCAAATTATAACAAAAAAGAATAGCATATTTTGAATATAAAAGTAATTTTTAAATATGATTTTCAAAAATACACTAAAATCTATAAAAATAGGTCACATAAATATAATAGAATAAACATATAACTAAATGTGTGAACGCTTTTAACAGGTTGGTGAATTCATTCCTAAAATAAGTTTGAATATTTATTACTACATGTATAATTAAAACATATCTGAGATATTATATCAATTTATCTAAAGTGAAATTGATAAATCAATGCATTTATGTAGTTAAAAAAAAATTAAAATATAGAATAAATTAAAATTTTTAAATACAATACATTAAAAATTATTATATATAAATATAAATTATTAAAGGAGATCGACCATTAATGAAATGAAAATCATACTGCTCTCTCACACCACCTTAAAATGTACCATATTTAAAATTAGGGTCAGGATTTATAAGATTTCACTGGAAGATCGACTTCAGAGATAAACATTTAACGATTGGATAAAATGACAAATGAAGTTTTTTTATTTTATAAATTTTTAAAAACCCTGTATCCTAAACTTAGAAGTCATGCTAATAACGAAGAATTTCAGTTGTTAAAATTTACATACGACTACAAGAATATGAAAAAAGCAATTTTCGACAAATTACAAATAGAGATAATGAACAAACAATATAATTATGTATAAATAAATATATCTTTATAATATTTATTCTTCTATTCCTATTTTTTTTTGTGTTTAGTGCCCTTATTATATTTTATGACATATTTTAATGATGCCAATAACTAATACGGATTACCAGTTTCGTTTTATCTTGTTGCTCTGCTCTATCCCTCACACGTGGAGGATTGTGACCTCAGGGATCCTCAGGTCTTGTTGTGTAAATATTGTATATAAGAGTGTAAATGTAACTAGAGATTATTTTATTTTATTTATTTATTTTTCATGCACATAGTTTGATTATGTTCATTTTCTTTATCCTAGAGATTTTATGTACATTTTTTTTAATTCTTATTTTATTTCAGTAAGAACGTGATCATTCATCACTATTACCTATTACCCACAAAGGTGTGGTAGATTGTAATGTCTATCAATAACTTAAGTTCGATAAAAAAAAAAAAAAATTAGTGGAGAAGGAAGATATTATACAAATAAAGTATAAAAGGAACAAAATGGGACTAAACAGACATTCAATCCAACCCAAGGCGGTGACCAGCAGAGCATTCAGAAAATATACAACGGGCAAACAAAAACTGGAACGCCCCAGCGTCTTTTTCAGAAAGGTCGGCCGCTTTTTCCACCGGATCCCGGGAAAATAAACGAGAGCACTAATTAAAGGATCTTCTTGTTCCTCCGTCCCCGCATATCTGAGCTTTGGGAGCGGCCGTCTTTGAACGTGGGGAAGGGGAAGGCTCGCGGAATAGCAGGGCACTGCCTGCCTCGATAGATCTTATTCTCCGAATTCCAAAAAGATAAGAATAAACATGCGGAAAAAAAAAACGGACACGAGAAGAACGTCAGAGATAATAGGAAGATGTAAACAAAGGACGGAGGACAATGCTAGCTCAACCAAAAAAACAATTTCTAGTAAATAAGCAAATTGAGCAGTGCAAGGAAATATAAACTTCACAGATTTAGCTGATACGTACTTTCCATGAAAAAATAATACTAATTCATTTTATTTTTATTATTATTATAAATTTTTCCGGGGAGCTAAGGATTAACTGTAAGAAGTGGAAAATTAATCATGACTTCACTATAATGAAGGAACTCAAATATCTTGAGGAATTCTCATCCAATCACAATTGTTGAGAGGGATTTGTTTAGGAACAGGGTCTGGAAAAATCTCTGTGTAGACAAATAGAAAAAACAAAAATTCATCAAGATGCTACCCAGCATCTTTTTTTCTTATTTAAGATATGAAAAAAAAAACAAGCGTTAGTCAATTAAAATTAGTCAAAAACTTTTCGAAAGAAAATTACAAACGGCGAAATAAGGCCAATTACAGGATTGGTTTTCGGCTTAAGAAGTTACCGGTGTAACTGGTCAGCAATGACAGAAATTCCATGTAAAATTAATAATAACTTTTTATTGAAATCAATAAATGTTAACATAGGCTGTTAAAAAACAAAACACAATATGCTCCCTCCTAAAATAATTTTTTAAAACTTTATTTGCTGGCTAATAGAATCCTCTAGAATCCTAGTCTAATGATTTGAGTATCTGTGAAGTACGATTTTTCTTTTTCTTGCTCCAACAGCCAGCGAAGAAGGTCAAACGATATAATAAATGATTCATACCAACTTAGTTTATTCAGATTATTACTTATCGAAATATTGTGAGTTGGGCTAATTCGACCAAAATTATCAGTTAAAACAAAAAATATGGAAAGGATATTATGATATATATATTTTTTATAGTTTTAATCATTCAAAAATTGTGTTCTAAACACAGTAAATCTATTTACAGAGTTTAAATTGGGACCCTGATCGATTTGAGGAACATACAGGAAAGATAATTTCATACTAAAACTCAGCAAGGGTTCTTTTCAGAAGCTTTTATATATTAGTTCATATTTATTTTTTCATACCAATTACTTGAGTTGAGTCTCTTACCAGAACAATTAACTGAGTTTCCACAATACAAACTTAGTACAATTTTCATATGGAAATATTAAAGTACTTTATGAATACTTTAACTATTAAATCAACCAACGAAAAGTAGACATAAAAAAGATACTTTAGAAATATAAGCATTCCATGTAATTTTATTAATAATATGAATTGTTTTATCAGTTCTAACAATTTTGTAAAATGTAATGTAGTAATATCTAAAAGGACTTATTCCAGATATTTAATTCAAAATATTAGAAGTCTTTTTTATAATTCTAGAATGTACTCAAAACAGAAGGATGTTTGTTGATAGTACGGAACCCAATCAATAAGGTAAGTCGGGTTTTGTGCATATTAGAGGCATGTTTATGGATGGGTTTTTATATCCAATATATTTTGCTAGACCTATCTATGTCTACAGTAATAAGAAGTTGGCTCATCCTATTAATTTCAAATTACCATAGATAAACGATAAATATATATTTAAAAAACAATTTAATACAGAACCCCAATGATGGATTTGTCCCTAATCGCCTCTAATATATAAGGCTGATAATATTAGAAAAAAAAATGTTAAAAACCTCCAATGGTTTAACTGAAGTTCTGTTTTTTTATACCTCGTGAAAAATTTTAATTTTCAAGGGAGATCTCTTTTGGATAATACTGAATTTAAATATTTACAACATATAAATTCGGAATATTACTAATACCGTTCTGGTAAGATTTACATAATTAAACATGGCATTTATGTAAATTATCTGTTTTTGTTATTCATATTAATGAAATATACAGAATATCATTCGGTATTAAATTATGTTTTAAAATTCAGAATATGAATTAAATATTAAAATCAACAATTTTTAACAGAATATCATAATAGATACCTGAGACTGTTTCGCCATCGTATTTACATTTTTACTGAGACAGCGATTTCCCAAACTTTTTGAACAAACGATTTGAGGTTATCCGATATTGCTGCCTGATGAAATTAAATAGGTTTATTGATTCCGATCATCAGCAAAATTTCAATATTGTAAATCAGTCAGTTTTAGTTAATTCTAAAATCGGTGAGCTTAAACTTCTTATAATATCATAAAAATTATGTATTAATTTTTTTAAAATACAAACAAACATAAAAATTAACCTCAACTATTTCCTTATTCTATTTATTTTTTTAGCATTTAATATCAAATGAGTATCAGTTTATACAATTGCATAAACACACACATACAAGACTTAAAAAAAACTGCTACTTCATCCAAAAGCCTCAAGTAAATAAGTAGCAAAATATATTTTCAAATCAATTTATTGAAAATGAAAGCGAATAAAAGAAAATAACATCAAAGCAATCTAACCATTAATTTCAATAACAGTTAAGAGTTCGGATATTTGAATTTTTTTTTTTTTTCGATCCCTCTAAACCAGAAAGAAAAGTGAATTAATAAGTGCATTACTGTGAAAAAGAAAAGTAAGTGTTGGGTATTACCTTTTACTACCTTTGGTATTTTAAGGTTACCTGTTATGTTTATTTGTTATTTATGAGATATCCATTCTTTTTTATTTTAAATCCGTGCTATTTAAAAAAACAAACAAAAAACTATTAAGTAAATATTTGAAATGAAATAATGAACTGAAGCAACAAGGAAAATAGTCCGTTACCGGGAATTAGTTTAAAAAAATTGGTAACCTCAAAATTTCTTCAAGTAACTATTCGAAAAGAAAAAAAAATTTATTTTTTGTTGAGTAATTTTTATTTTCAAGGGCACAATATTTATATGTTTATTATCTGGGAAAATGAGTAACTATAATATTTTAAACATTTTTTATTAATTCACATGAATAATAAACTCTTCACCTCGACGTATCTTACTTATATGAATATTATAGATTACATTTATGAAAATAATTAACAAATAATCAATACCACTGTGTTACTGATTATTCGTAAACTATTTTGATATATATAATTTATTACATATGAATTTTATTGAGAAATAGCCAAAATTAGATATCTTCGAAATTTTTTTCAGAAAGGACAATCTTCCTATGAAATATCTTTATACTTTCTTAACTCAGCTCAGATTACGCCCTGATAAGTGGGACGAAACGTCAGTTACTAATAAAATTAAATTTATCGAACCACCCTATAACAATAAATTTGGTAAAAGTACATTAAACTATATCGTACCATATCTGTTCAATCGCTTACCAGAAGAACTAATAAATAAATCAACCACAAAAAAAAAAAAATTTAACTAGGTACATTCTTACATGGATGATTTCCAATAATTGATTTTGATTCACCAAACGACCATATCAGCTTGTATTTTTTCTAAACTCTGCATAATTTATTTATGATATTACAATTAGAATTAGCAATGTATGTGTGTGCTTAGATATTATTGGATCCTTATTTTTATCATATTCTGTATCATCTTGTTTTATTTTCATTATTATGTAAATTTGCAGCTTTATTATTCATTTCAAAATCCTTTCCATTATTATTATTATTTGTTATTTCATAATTATTATTTTTTTTCATTTTGGTAGTAGTTAATTAAATTATTAGCTGTATCACTTGAGATCAACTCATATTGTACTTATCTAGCTTTAAAATTGTGTAGCCTCCACAACACCCTAATAGTCTAAACTGTAATATTTACATTTAACTTATGTCTATCATTTTTATTTTTTTATTTTGGCACCGACCAATAGATGTTGTCATATGGTCGGACCATATAGGATGTAATATTTTAAATGAATAAAATCTAAAAAATAAAATAAAAAATACTATTTTTGTACCTTTCTTGACCGCCACCCTGACCACCTTACAATCGTCACCTCATACAATTTTTTTTATCTTTGATAATTTTGCATACCGTTTAGTACTATAGTTATATTTCCGTTCTTGTGTTTCTTCCTTTCACTATATATATATTTTCATTCATGTTTTTAAACAATTCGTTGAACAGTCACTTTTTTTTTTTTTTATACAATTTCTGATTTAAATTAAAATCTATTCATTATTATCGTAAAATTACCAAAAAATATTTGAAGTATGAGGGTAACTCACTATTCCAGGAGAGAAAAAAAATATCAGAAAATATCATTCTATCATCAGTTATTTTAAAATACTTTCCTAAAATCAGAGATTTCTCGGAGTAAAAAAGAGCACACTAAGATGAAAAGGTTTCTCCGAAAGAGTCTTGAGACGGTTGGGTCTCTTCTTTAATCAATTATTTATAACTTGGCCTTCCAGAAGAGAGGAAGTTCTTAACTTTGATGGCGGCGCTTAGCAAACTTAGAAAGTTGAAGAACTTCTCTTGGTTTATCCATCATGTCGGGCATTTAAAGTGGTTCAAATAAATTGTTTCTAAATTCTAAATTAGGAAGAGAAACAAAACGCATAAAGTCTTTCTTCAACTGTGCTTTATTTTGATTATTTAATATTTATCAACTTTAAAAAATTTCTAAAATACTAATGAATGCATTAATATAGAAATTAATTTCAAGGAAATATTTTAAAAATTCATGATTTTCACATTATTGTTTCATTAAAAATTATACTGGCAATAAACGCGGCTTAATCCAAACAAGGAACTTTTCTGTGTGACGTCATGCGCAAAACATCGTTCAAAGGGGGATAAATTATTCAAAAGATTAAACTAAAGCCGACGTGAATTCACAAATGTCTAAAAAAAAAAAAAAAAAAATCTTGTTTGTTATGAACTGCTCCTGAATTGAAGTGGTCCACTTGTGAAAATTGTAAATTGTAAAAATTTATCTGAAAGAGTTCTAAAAGAAAAACGAACACATCCACACCATATATACAAATACATCAGTGAATTGATAAGGAAATAAGAAACTAAATTAAACTTGAAGTAAAATATCATCTTAAACATAATCATTCCTATTTACATTCCGGCATCATTGAACCGCAAACTCGTGAAGGAAGAATTCAGGACTCCGGAAGATTCCGACACTTATCTCACAACCGCGTAACTGGTATTAAAAATCAGTGACTGGTAGAGACAGTTCACTTTAAACTGGAAAAGTTCAAATCAATGTGGTAAAAGAAAATAAGATAGTCGTGAACATTCCGAACGATAATCAGCGTGCGTGGTGGCTCGCATGAGAACAAATGCGTTAGCTATTACTCCTTTTCAATTTCCTCGGTCATTTTTCTTTTTGCGTTGTTTTTATAAACTGTCTTTTTTCTCTTCCTTTGTTATCTCTTATTCTTGGACTTTATTTTATTTATATTTGTGATAATTTCTGAAAGCTTTTTCAATAAAAAAAATAATTTGAGAATTACGTTCAAAAGAAGAAGCTGCCATCAATTAGTTCCAAAATTTCTTTTGAATTAATTAATTTAAGCCACCATTATCCATTGGGAAGTCGACAGCTGTGATCTGAACAATGTATAATGCTGGCGTTCTTAGTTGAGGTCTTTGGATAAATACTAATCAGTTCATCGCGATAAGTTCGTTGTTTAAATCCAATTTTTCTCTCTCATAAACATAAGTTAGTAATTATTTATACTTACTTGATACTCAATACGTAATACAGATATAAAAAGCCATCATTATTTAAACACAGTGAATTAACTAAAAATCATCAAACCGTTAAATTATAAATTAAACTAACTTTCCATTACAGTCGTTTCCAATAAAGCACAGCCCTGGCCGAGGTTAAATGGTGATGAGGCCCCGTACAATTTCCCAAATAGGGGGGGGGTGCCTTTATGGATCAGAGAGAGGTAATTGGATTTCCTCGGAAAAAGTTGGATGGCGGTAGAGATTTCCCGGAAAGGATCGACCCTTCTGACAGCAGCCTCATAGCTTAGTAAAAGCGATGACGGAGCCTCTCTGATTCCCCAACATCTGATGTGCCTAATAAAGATGGCAGAGGAAACAATATTTTCAACTTTCAGTAAATATGAATTTATCCTTAAATATAACATAGCATACATAAATTAATATAATACTGATTAAAAAATAACAAATTATAAATTGGCTTCACATATACAAAAAAGGAATAAATAAAATATATGTGTATAATTTTTTTTTTCTCGCCCTTCTCTTAATTTTTATTTATTTCAACAAAAACATATGTATACAAAATAATACATAATACATAACGAATACAAATTTCCTTACTTTTCCTCAAGGGCATAAGTCGTCTGAGCGCCTCAGTGCTCCCCTGCATACAGCGGATCCCACAACCTACCTTAAAGTGCCCTTCAGGCAAAGAAAAGACATTTATGTTCGTTATGATGAGGTGTAGATAGTTGACCGTAGATTACTGATTGGAGAAGATGATCGGGGGGTGCGGTCAGCAAAGAAATAACATAAACAAAAAAAAATAATTTATGCCGACGTTCCGACCTGATTTTCAAACAAAAAGACAACAACCATCATTTAGAGAGAAAAAAGTTGATTATTATAACTATGGACAAATATAGTAGTAGATTGATTACATTATTATTTATATGCATATAAATGTGAGTAATAAATAAATGATACAGTGGAAATTTATAAAGAATTAGTTAAATTAATAATGGAGCTTATGAAAAAAAAAACAAAAAAAAAAAAAAAACAATATTGTAAAGGAAAGAACAGGGGATAAGAAGAAATAAATAGAGAAAGGGGAATGAAGAAAGTAAGAAATGCGAGAGTAAGGTTAAAGGAAGAGAATCCAAGTTCGTATGTTCGTTATGTATTATCTGTATATTTAATTAAATTTCAAGGTTAAGGATATGTCGTTTGGGAATAAAATCTACGGGACGAGCTCTTTTCGAAATACAGGTGTGTAAAAAAAGAAATACATTTACTCAGGCGTAAGCGAAAAATACCATTGAGATCCGGTATCAATTGCCATCCTAACTCATTTCTGGTTTCTCATTTTCAATAATGAATCTTAAGTAATAGACGTTAAAGTATCGGAAACATTGGTATTTTCATAAAAACCCCAACACCAACTGTTTTAATGTATTTTTAATTATACAATTACAAACGTCATAAAAGAGTTAATTTAATAATAATGATAATGTATATGATTGTATAAAGAAGATTTAAAAATGGACAGACATTCAGGATACATCTAATATGTAATCCAATTGATCCAATATTTTTAGTCAACCTAACTTAAAACCCGTTTTTGGTCAACTCTACTCATGGAAAAATTAAAATTAAATTTTATTAAAAAGTAACATGAAACGTAATTTCTGGTCTATATAGCATGAGGGCGCGGTAAAAATAATAATAATAATACTTAAATAATACAGTTTATAACTTTTTATATAAAGTTCATGGTTTCGGCCTACTTTGTAGGATCTTTAATCCGTCCTTGGTCGCTGCGTGAGCATTTCTCTCACGTTAACAGTTCTTCGGGTCTGGAAACTGATAGAGGGAGACTGTGGTTCCCTGGAATCTGTACTTCACAGTCACTTCCTTCTATACCTCGTTTTCAATACTTCCAATATTTTTTAAAATTATTTATCATTTACGTATACAATAAATAATTAATACAAATAATAAACCATATATTTTATAATAAATTTAATTTTTTTTTGTATTATCTCGGCCCAAAATGAACTGAAATGATCATTATATTATACATTTATTTTCCTTATAGAAGACGTTTTTAACACACAGTTATTATTATTATTATTAAATTTATAAAGCATTGGTAAATCTTTACTGACAATTTGTTTAAACTAGATAATACTCCTATAAAAATTAATAAGTGTGTACATGTGACCGCTTTTCTTTAAAAGATATTAGCGTAGACTGTGACTATGACTTGTGACAACCCTATAAATCTTTAAGGCAGTCTGTACAAGGACACCAGTTGAGATAGAAACCCTTGGTAATATCCTTAGTATACATCGAATCTAAAAATATATCAAAACTTTTTTTTTTTATAGATGTTTGAGAGATTCAAGCAAAGTAGTAATATATAATACAGAAAATGTTTGCATGGAATCCTTTTCATACTGCTCTCTAACTTGCTCTACTCCTTTTCATACAGTTAAGAAAAAATGTATCAATATATATCATTACTTTTTCTATTCTCATTCTCTCAAGATATTCGCTTTTAAAGAAATACGGACAAATTTTGTAAATTTGCAAAATATTGTTTGTTTTTTCAAATTTTAGACGCTGGAATCTAAAATTATATCGTCATTGGAATCGAAAATCATAGGACGCCCGTATGCTATATTATTATTATTATTATTATATATATAAGTACAATGAATAAGCAATAAAAATAGAACAAATATCCTATATTTGATATTGAAAACCTATATTTATAAAAAAAAAAATCGAAAAATATAACAAAAATATATTTGTGCCATTATAATTGTACATATTTTACTTCATTTTACATTTACCTATACATTACATATCCATGTATCTTTCTGTTACATTTTCATTGTTATAAAACATCGTATATACATAGTTGTGTTGGATTTGGATGAATGAAGTATCAAATGAAGACGAATTCCATCAATTCGTACTGGAACTTCAATAGAAGTAATTAAAAAATGTGAGAGGTTTCAGAACTCTGGCAGATCGAGACGGTTCAAATTGGGGTTTATAGATTTCGAAACGGACATCAATAACCAAATATGTTACCCTGTGTTTTAAAACCTTAAAATTAACCGATTTTGTGATAGTGCACGAATTATGCATGGGTCAAACCTTCCGCTGCGCCATAGTTACCAAAGATATTTACCTCATGTTTATTTCTAGCCCACGCCTATTCCTTGATAATTTTACTGGAATTTTTTTATAATCGAACTTTATTTATTGATAGATATTACAATCTGCCACACCATTGTGGGATATAGATATTAGTGATGAATGATCACATTCTTACTAGAAATAAAAGAAAATAAGAATGAAAAATAAATAAATAAATGAAAAAAAAAGTACATACAAATAAATAAAATCACTCTTAAAAATATATAAATAAAATAAAATAATCTCTAGTCACATTTACACTCATATATACAATGTTTACACAATCGACCTGAGGATTCGTGACATAACAACTTATAATAAAATTTTTGAGCTAAAGACAACCGATTCGAACGTTTTATTGTTCATGTTACACACTGATATTCCAACAATGTTTAGAGTGATATGTTGAGCTGAAATATTGAAAACAATATTTGTATTTAGCCTGCTTAAAACAGCCGTTTATGTACGTCTAGCCTATGATGTCACAGCGAGTACAATTTAGGGTTAATATAAGTTTACGAATATCAGAATCTTGACTGTAAAACTGAAACGATATTTTCCAGTGGGACCAAGTAATTACATATAAGGTAAACTGTTACTCAAAGATAGTCATTATAAATTAACTGCATCAATTTTGTGTGAGAATAGACTAATTTGATAATATTATTTTGTTTATACCAATGAGCATGATATCACTAATAGCTCGAATGAATTAAAGAGAAGAAGGAAATATTTATAATGCCAGAGTTCCTGCAGGAGTAAACTAGTTTTTATTTATATCCTTATAAATAATATTTATTATTTATGATTTATACGAAATACTCATTGACATTAAAACTATTCCCCCTCTTATATAATGTAAAATAATTACCGGGGCAGTTTCTAGCTTTCTACAGTTTCTGAATAACTATAAAAAAGTAGAGTAGAAAAAAAAACATGAGACTACAAATAAATAAACAACGGAAGGCAGATCAAGGATAAAAACTGTGTTGAACACCATCAACAGTTGGTTGATGAATTTTTGATCTATTAAGTGTTTGCATCACGCCAATTCACGTTAATCTGGGGACCATTGGAGGTCTTGAATACCTTCAGAAATCGGGGAAAAAATATATTTAAAAAAACCTAAATGTTAGCTAAAGTTTATGGCATACTTTAGCTAACATTTAGGTTTTTTAAATTTTTTTTCACCAAGCTTATTGAAATGAAACTACTTTTCACATGCAGTAATGCTTATTAACAGTTTTGCGGAAACTACTTGTCACGGAAATGTAGAGTGGAGGCATGATGCTGTTGTGAGCCATATTCTCCTTAAATAAAATATTCATTGTTTATATTAGATTTCAATTAAAGTGTTTCAGACATCATCTCCATTTTTTCCAGCTTGATTGACATACTTTCACAATCTGAAAACTCGTACTCATAACTGAGAATGAACAGGGTGTATATTACATTGAAATTGACGGAGTTAAAATAATTAATTTTATTCTAATGACGAATAAATAAAAATTTAGCTTATATAACAATTTAAAACAATGGACTAAAAATTATTTTAATTTTTATACTGAAATGTTTTCATGAAAAAGGACGCTGAGGCGCCAATTAAAACTTCAAATTAATGGAACATTTTCTGAGAACTAAAAACTCATTGATCGATACAAAAGCTCTTTTGTTTTATTTTTTAAATCAACATTTATTCATCAATTATTGGCACAATACATAGGGGTAAATTCTATAAAAATCCAATTACTCACAACATTAATTTGCGCAATAAACATACCATACAATACCATTCGAGAAGACATTTAATAAACTTTGCTATAAGGTGTTTGTAATGATGAATGTTCAACCACGATATTTCTGTACTAACCCTTAAAAAAAAAATTAAATACCATTCAACATTAGCGCGATGTTAAAAAAAAAAAAAAAAAAAAAAAAAAAAAAAAAAAAAAAAAAGACCCATTTATTTTTCATTAAAAGTTGCCATTTATATTTAAATGTATGATTACAGTTTTCAATATAGAATATTTGTTTACCCACTAACTGGTTATTTCTGACATATGAGGAGAAAGAGGGTAAGGCTAGATTTTTCATTCTGTGGGACCGAAATACAAACATGAGGTTACTAAGGTGACGACTCAATTAACTCAGTTACAGCATTCTTAACATTTTAAAAATCGCATTAAGATTACAATTTATAGCAAAACTGCACGAATTTGTATACATCTAGAACTCTGCTGTGCCTCCCAATATGCGCATTGGCTTTAATAAAACTTTCATAGTTAGTTTTTAGAGTAGAAATCCAGGAATAGAATAAATTCCTATATTTTTCCTCCTTTCCTAATTTTAAAAACTCTACTGTACTGCAGATTTTTTAAGGAATTGATAAAAAAATAATAGATCTCTGAATATTCGTAACCACTCGAATATTCAGAGATCTATTATTTTTTTACTACATTAACATTACTTTTTTAACAGAAACAAATATTCATTTCTGAAGCAGTATCGTCATATAAGAGCATAGCTCCTTAGCTTATCATTGATCTAAAGTTATGCTCAAACAAGTAACGGAATATATAAGAATGAAAATTTTTTTAATAACAGATTTATCAAATCAAGTTCTAGATTTCGTCATAAAGTCGAGAAATCACTATATTGATCCATGACCTGCAACACAAGTTGAAAATTAGGCTCTAAAATATGTATATTTATTTAATTTAAACCTATTATATTTATTTAAACCTTATTTATTTATATTTTTTGGAATGGTTAACTAATTAACTTATGTTACTGGTTTATTAAACATTTTTATCAATGCCTGTGGAGTATAAAATGATAACAAAGAAAATGGAACCACATGTAATGTAGCCCAATAGTAATAATATAAAGAAGGAACATTCTAGAGATTATTACTGGTTTGGAAGAGAATTCCATTCGATTTTACGAACCTATAATTATCTGTTTAATAAGCTTTTCGATGACGGTAAACTAAGCGCCATTCATTAAAACTGGTGGACGTGCACTTCAATAAAAATGTAAATACAGAGCGGGAAATATTAATGAAACTGCAGAGAACAGCATCGCTCCCGCACAGAACGCAGCCATCCATGCTGCAGGTTACTAAGGCATTAAGAATTTTTAATTAATCTAAGAATAATGAACGGACTGCGTCACTTAGATCCAGTCAGGAAGATAAAGTTTTAATATTAATAGAGCTTATTTGTTTAAAGTTTTATCAACGTTTTGTTTCCCTTCGAGAGGATAATTTACAATATCCTGAGCTTATGAGGAGCAATGTCATAAACCACCACCAATACCATAAGAAAAAATAATATAATATAATCAATTCAATTAATTTATTCTCACTTGTTTTATCTGCCAAACCATTAAAAGAAAAAAATGAACAATCAGAGATTTAATCGCTAAAATAGAACTGAAAAGAAAGCCATATTGTCTAGGAGCATCTCCTGGAAGTTATTTTTTTTCAGTACTCGCTTGAGAAATTTTATCGATTATTGCTTCAAGTTATATTCCCAATAGAAAAAGGAAAGTACCCAAACGGGACCACTCCCTGCCCCTAAAGCGGGTCTCTGAGGCTTGTCTCACAATGAAAACTAATTGTATTAATCTATAAATACAAGTATACAAACTATAAGTACAAGGACAAATTCTTTTTGTTTCACGATAGGGATGATTAATAGTGATATATGAGCTATAAGTTAAAAAGTATAATTTTCTTAATTGTGAAATTGTAGCTAGTACAAACTACTAAACTCCCACAATGGTTAGAATAGGTTGGTATCCTGTATGGTAATTCTCGCATTTATTATAAATGGCCAATTAAGAAGTAAACAAAACAAAAAAAATTACAAATCCAATACAATTAGTTTGTACTTTATTATGAAATAGTCCTCTTGTCTCCTGGTCTACATTCTCATGATTTCTAGCGTGACTAAATAATAGTAGATGAGGCACCAAGCACTAGCTAAAAGAGTGCTAATGTCTCGAGTCTGCTATTTAGTCCGTTATTAAGGCATTGTTAGTTAAAAACATGTACTCTTTTTAAACATTATATTATACACACTAAATGGTATGGTGTCAGATTAACGTTTAGCAGTAAGCCGTTTCATTCAGAAGCTTCGTTAAATATTTATTGAATGTAAAACTATTGGCTATTTTCGCTAAACTAGACTCTATTCAGTTACCTGCCACTGAATGGACTCCTTCCATTCCGGACTCCATATTCGTGAACATTTTATGTCGGCCTATATAATTCTCACAATGCCACTTCAAATTCCAAAAAGATGATGACGAAGACTGATACAAGCGTTAGACAGCAATCATGAGGTTTTATAACATGAAGAACAATAGATCAGAAGATGTAAACCACTGGTTAACAAATAACTGACTTTTTTCTTCTTATCTTGCTATTAATACGTTCCTCCACTACAAAGGCGATATGCTAAAGAACTAACATTGAATACCACTACAAAGGCGATATGCTAAACAACTAACATTGAATACCACTACAAAGACGATATGCTAAATAACTAACATTGAATACCACTACAAAGACGATATGCTAAAGAACTTACATTGAATACCACTACAAATGCGATATTCCTAGGAGAGCATAACAAAACTTAACTGTCCAAAAAGAAATATGATGAAACAACATTTCATTCTGATTTACCGAAGAAAATGGGAAGAACGTGTTTAGTGAAAATTCATTCCTGACTGAAGCAATGTGAAGTGGCAAAAACAATTGTATGAACAAGAAGACTCCGTAACATTTGTAGCTTGCATGGATACAATAGGTTTATTTGTGTCACAATATGCTCCCATGTCGTTTTGTAATTTTGTAAGCAAAATATAAATGAAGATTTGAATGACAGGGAACCCTACAGACAATCTTTGCACAGCAGTTCGTAGAGTTAACCAGTTTTACCCCAATCATGGAAAAACCTGGGCTGTCATTCTTAGCTATGCACTTGAGCATTACGCAAAGTATGGATTTGAAAGATCTGGAGGAAAAAATCAAGCAACTAGTGTCTATGCATATGCCATCTCACTCCATACCAAAGTTAGAACTTTTAGACATAGCTATAAGGAAAGTATAAGCTTAAGACAAACAATGCTATCAGTACGTTGTGCCTTGTTTTTGAAAACTATCGGATACTTGATCCGATATCATATCGGAAGGAGAACAGAATTTCATTCAAACTTCCTGGGTATAACTGGTAATGACAACAAGCACTAACTTTTCGGCTAACATAACTCTGTAGTCCCCTCGCGTTAGTGAGTTCCAACATTGAATTAGAAAGGAGCAGATGGTATCTCGGGACAGATGTTCAGTGATAATTTCGGAAACCCCAGGGATTGCCCACCTGGCTACCTGTTAGTTTTCGTGCGAGGGGGCTAGAGAATATGGCGGGTGAGGGGAAATCACTAACTTTAGTCACATAATCGTAAGAATATCAAATATTCAAATTTCAAGTATTATTCCAGTCAGATTTTAACAGAGATAAAACTTAGACGCATCACGCAACTTTCACATACCATTCTGTTTTCCATACTTAAGAATTGAAATAACTCCTTGCTAGTCTTACTATATAAAAAGTGAAGAATGAATGATAAAATATTTATAATTAATTTAATGTATTTATCCATTTTTGGAATCAGTTTTAATACATTAACACCACATAATTTATATTTTTTACTTAAAGGTTTTTGATAAACGTTACCGAAAGGTTTATTCTAGAGTTCCATTAATGGAATGGGCCGATAAATCATTAAATAAAACATATTATAAACTAGCGGAAAGACTAAACAAAACAAATTACTAAGAAAAAAAACACTGCCTAACATAAGAAAAGAAAAATGTTTTAAAGAGAACAATTATCTGCCATTTATACTTTGCCACTCACTATCTTTATGAATTAAAAAAAATAAACATCAATATTTATCATTAGATCACAGAGACCGTAGTAGAATCTTCAATATATTTTTATCTGTTACAAAAAAAAAAAAAAAAAAGAAACAGACTTCAGATATGGATATAGATATAACAGAATAAAATAGGGTCAGTGTTCACGTAAAGTTCCAAGCGTTCACCTAACTTTTAGATAACTTCCAGGAAGGATGTCGTAACTTAATCACAATCAAATAAAAACTTTCTCATTCAGCCGTTGGGAATGTAATGTCAGGGGGTCGCAGTAGTTACATAACATTCCCAACTGCATTCAAATGTATTTATAAATTTAGCATCCGCGATTTGTAACATTGGCCAATGGTGTATAAGAAAACTTCTCCGGTTAACTTTACTAATTATCAGTGATGCGCTGGGATCTTTTGAGCTCTGCTCTACCCCTCACACGTGGAGGATAGAGTGGGCTCAGGGATCCTCAGGTCGATTGTGTAAATATTGTGTACAAGAGTGTAAATGTGACTAGAGATTATATTATTTTATCATTTTTTTTTTCATTTATATTTATTTTTTCATGCACATTGATTATGTTCATTTTCTTTATTCTTCTGTTCGTATATATTTTAAGAGAGATTTTATTTATTTTTATGTGCTTTTTTTTATTTTATTTTAGTACAAATGATCATTCATCATTACTACCTATTGCCCAAAACTGTGTGGCAGATTGCAATACCTATCAATAAATAAAAAAAAAATTTTAAAAACAGGTTACTGTTACTTTTTTGAACCTAAATAAGTAACTGAGCTAACTAGACTCTCAATAAATACTAGCAATTTCTAATCTAAAAAATGTCCATTTAATAATACGAAACGAAATAATTTAAGATAAAACAAAGAATAAATGTAAAAACAAAAATTAATTTGACGAAATCAGTACGGCCACACAAAGAGGCAATACACTCCATTATTTATCACACATACACACAATAACGGAAACCGTTAACAAAGGTGCTAGACGAGAACAACGTACAACTTACGTACAGGTTGCATGTTTTTGGCTTTATTAGTCGCAGATATTTTTTATATGAACCAGTCTTGACGTAACAACCTTTTAATAAACAAACAAACTAAGGAATTAATTTTTTAAAAGTATATACATACGTGTAATTGAACAAGTTATCTAGATGTTAGTATGTATCATCAACTGAACTTCCAAGCTCAATGATTGTTTTCAATTCTTATTTTTGTGGTGATTTTTGTAAATAATTATGGTATTATTTTTTCATCTTAAATTGTTGTCGACTCCCTGAGAGGTAAACAAGGATTTCGCAAAGTGAAAATACAGGTAAAATCAAACTGACGGTTTAAGCGACAATAAACGAAGGGAAAACTTCTATAGCAGTGGAGAAACCAACATAAAGTAAAACGTTGACAAAGGATAACCAGAGAATAGTCTTTACCTGGAAGAGCCCTTATCCACCAGGAACTGGACAAGATGTCCACCTGAAGGTCATTCACTAGCGAGGAGGGTTGACCATTACCTCTCCTGTCTTCTTAGTTTCTTTTGGACCCTTCAGCCCGAACACTTCAACCCCAAACAACTCTCTAGACTTGGAGGGGGCCAATATTCATGACAGTAAGCTTCTTACTAAGTTTTCACGATTAAAGACATAATTAAATACAAGCCCAAGTCAAAAACAGATTTTTTAAAATTTATTAAGCCAATACTAATTCAATAATTGAGCGTTAGACCACGTCCTTGAAAAAAAAGGTGTAATTAATCAAATGATTATTACTAATAGCTTGGCTAGGAAATTAAAAACAGTAATGAGTTACTATATATAAAATTTGCAGCATTCGGTTGCGGTAGGAATTAATTATATTAACTTGATATCACACAAGGAGCCTCTTCTTGAGAATTTAGATCATCTTACATGTCTATTAGCCCTTTCATTTTCCCTCTTACTCTACAACTTCATCTACCTCTCAACAAAATATTAATTTATTTTACATTGAGGTGTAGATAGTTGACCGTAGATTAATGCTTGAAGAAGTTTGTCGGGGGGTGCGGTCAGCAAAGAACAACATAAATAAATATGGGTTTGTTTATTTATGTTGTTCTTTCCTGACCGCACCCCCCGACAAACTTCTTCAAGCATAATTTATTTTACCTTTAATTTACCCTCTCAAATTTAACCGTCATTGTAAGTAATATCATAAACTATCAATTGATATGATATAGAAATAGATAAGGGATAGGGATTATATAGAACCCGCAACACAATGGGTTTAAGCGGGTTTTTATGGGTTTTATTAAATGAGGCCTGGTGATGCAAAAGAGGAAACATCCAAATCATTGAGGAAATCAAGGAGTTTGATTGAGGAATTTATTCTGGCTGGAACTCAATTTCTATCTAGTTTTACGTTCGAAGAAAATTTTAAGCTTCAGTAATAATTATGCATTATGCATATTTTTAGCATTTTCAAACCTGAATTTATTTATGAATATCTGCATACTCACGTATTAATTAATCAAATATTAGGCACAATTATTTCATCAATTTTAGATTACAGAAAAACATGTCCTATGTTTCAACTTACGTGTAATCTTCAGGAGCAACATCATTATTGTTTTATATCCTTATCCAATTTTTTATATATGTTTCTTAATTGAGTCAAAAACACTTTAAATTTATATAATCTACTCTACTTTGGAATTCAATTCTATTTTAGAATGTGCCAGTGTAAATTTGGTGTTTTATTAAAATCTATATAAATATATATAATCACACAATTTTGCAAATGTGCACTTAATCAAATGTTATAAGAAAAGCTAACATTACTTTAATCTCCATCACTTACAATATTTTGGTAAAGTAAAATAAAATGAGGTCTGTAATCTACACATTTATATTTAGAATTTAAACTGAAAAATTTAGGTAATCACACGTTTGCAAAATTTATAATTTAAAGTATATATGAATGTAAAGAATTTAATGAAATATTAAATTTACATTAACCCATTCTAAAATAGATACGAATTCCAAATTAGAGTAGGTTATATAAATTTAAAAATGTTTGAACTCAATTTAGAACTTTATTTGAACAATAAAAAAATAATTACCTAAGGGAAAAGAATATACAACATAGAATAAAAATATAATGTTTTTAAACATATATTTGTTTTCTTCTACTATCTATGTAGCATAATATAATTCATAAATAAATTCTATATTCTAATTATGATAATAGAGATAAATATATATTACAAATAATATATTATGTACATAATGTATTGGTTATAATTTAAGACATAAAGAGGTGCATTTTATTTGTAAATTAAAATTGGTGAAATAATCTTTCCTATAATTTAAAGAAATATGTCTACGCCTATTGTAAGGCCATATATAATCCAATATGTACATCGACCTTTGTTCATAACCTGAATTCTTTTATCTCTATTTTAACAAATTAAATTTCTGGTGGTTCTTAAGATTATTATTGGTCGACACAGTCTTGACCAACAAAGTAAGTGTTTACAACAACTTTAAAATCAAAATAATTTTATATTACACCTTGAAAAATATCTTCCGAATTATTAGTTTATCACAATCTATTTAAAATCAAGCACAAATCATAAATGACATAGTTCATAGAGTCCACCTAATGAAAATTCCTACCATGACTTACCGATTATCGAATCCCAATGCTAAAAGTATTTTTAAAAACATAAATCAATTTTTATTAATTATAAATATCTGTGTAAAGAATATTTTATTTCTATTTTAATGAAACTTCACCATCTCCATTTTCGGGAGACGGCTCAAAATTTCTTGCTAACTGTCCGACCGTCCATACCGGTCTATTATAATTAAGGACCGTTGAAGTTTAGCTCAAATTTTCTCAGAACTTAATATTAATCGCTCCGCGGCTGAGGGTTGCTTCCTTCGCTGACAGTATTAATAACGGGGGTTTGGGCCTCACTAATTGGGCCAAATTCGAATTTAATTAATTGCAGTATTTTGAATAGATGATTATTAATTACTGCCACAGATCAATTTACTTGCTTTACATTTTAATTAAAGTTAGTATCTGAATTATTTTTATAAAGAGAGCTAATAAATATAATATAAAAATAATACTGAAAGAAATAGGTTAGATATTGAATTTTATATAATTTCCAGTTACCAAAACTACGCATCGACAACAAAAAAGGGTCTAAATAAAAAAAATAATATAACAAAACAAATTTAAGACGACATTTGAAATCCTAGCAGATTTTCATAAGCATTAAGATACAAATTATTATTTGAATTGATTATTTATTATATTATTAAATAACAAATAATAAAATATCTGGTGTCCACTCATTTCAGAAAAATTTTCCTAACTGGTCGGGTGCAAAGTTCAATACAAATATTACTGGCAACATCTCAAATGTGTAACATTTTTGGATATACCAATTAAGTACATCATTCTGCCATAAAAATCACTCACACCTTTTGTGTTGAGGATGAATTGTGTTCAAAAACATCTTTAAATGACTGAAATAATTTTCAATTTATACTGTTCTCTAGATTTTTTTTAATAAAATAGTTCTGTCTATTATCAAGCCAGCAGACTGGTGAGAGGTTCGGGTTTTCGAACGGAATATTGCACTGAGCATGCGTCCAACAGTAGGATGACAGTCAAAACTCGTATTAGAACAAATCGATAATGTGATTAATATTTATAATCCAGGTCAAAGTGCCTTAAGATCACTTATTATAATTTCATTGTCACAGGACGATTGACTGATACATTATTCAAAGAACGAATTATAGTAAAGGTTATTTCTTTAAGGAAGTATACAGTATGAATATATCAATTTTTTTTCAGATCAATAGTAAAATTATATGAAAATAATTAACCAATATGTATTTATAACAATACTATAGGGGACACAGTATTCTATAATGTTGGAATACGAAATTGCAGGTTCGATTCCTGATCCACCTACAACCAGATTTCACCATAGAACTCGTCCTTCCAAATTTTACAACATTCTGGTTACAAGATTAATTTAATTTCTTTTAGTAAGATCCAAGATGACTGAAACAGAGGCGAAAGCCATAAGCATAAGCTTCATCCCACGTCACTATTAATTGATTTTCCCTATGTACTAAATTCATATATAATAATAAAATTAAAAATAATAACACTTACTAGCTTCTAACTTCACGATTTAAATCCTCCATTGATTCCTGATCAATTTAATTATGATAATAGTAAATGGAGGTTTCTGGGCGCTGACTAAAAAGAATAATCAACAACTGCTTTAAATTCATTCTGGGAATTGACAGCTATTGAGTATGTTTCATGCTAATGTAAACAGCAAAAATATTCATTTATCATCCCTCATCAACAAAGTCTCTCTTCTGACTGGTTCTTGGAACAAAAATATTTATTCATAAAAAAAAGAAAAAAAGTATTAACCCAAATTAATGCATAAAGATAAATTTTATCAACAAAAAAAATCTGACTCGACAAGTTTCTAGAATATGAATGTCTTTGTATGCCAACACTTTTTTTTTTTCCATTTAAACAAAGTATGAATGGGTTAAACAGTACTCCATTTAATGTAAGTATGGACTTTAGCTCATTATTTTAAAAGAATAATATTCTGAAAGTGGAGCTAGTAAAAAGATTTTTACGGAATCGTCAAACAAATATTCTAATATTAACATTATTTTCTAATAATATGAAGTAGAATTATTAAACAGTTTGCCAAGAAAATAACTGTTAAAAAAATATATTCAACAGATTTGAAATAGATAATTATTTTTTTATAAAAGGTTATCAATTTATTAAACGTTTAATCCCCAGTTTACATAAAATATAGAAAACATAGACAAATAAGAAATCCCTGCGACTCAACAGCATATATTTAATCAACTTTTAAAGATATATAAATCATTTTACATTACAATAATCATTTCTAGACTTGAATAGAGAATTTGCCAAAGGTATGAGTGATTGAGGTCGTCACAGTAATCATTGCCAGACAAGGTTCCTTGAGTTCAGGGTTAGAACTAAAGGCAAGACCATTACATCATTATTATACAAAATTTATTTCTAAAAAATACCTGTTATCTATACAAACAAACTTTATTGATTTGTTTTAAGTAGAGTTGCCACATAGTAAACAAATAGACAGTATAAATATACTAATAGAAATTATCAATAGGATTTAATAAAATCAGCACTACTTAATTTTTTTAATTTTCTAGAGAAGGGAGGAAAATAGACAAGCCTATGGTGTATAGGATCCACCCGAGATAAAAATAGGTCCAGGAAATTTCTTGGTCTGCCACTGAAATGATCAACAACAGATTGTTTTAAGACTAGAGACTATATTATTTTGTCATTTTATTTATTTATTTTTCATACAGATAGTTTGATTATATCCATTTTGTTTATTCTTCTGTTTGTATATATTTTAAGAGAGTTTTTTTTTTTTTTTTATTCATTTAATTAATTTATTTCATTTTATTTTAGTATGTATGAGATCATTCATTACTATTACCTATTGTCCACAACTGTGTGGCAGATTGTAATATCCATCAATAAATAAAAAGTATTAGTAATAAAAAAAAAAATATTGTTTTAAAATTTAAGGGGTTGATTCAATGCCCTATAATCTCACCATTGTTTCAAGATGCAATGTTCAAGGCACATTTATTGTTTAAATATGCAATTGTGTCTATGGTGAATAAGAATAATCATTATTTATTTAAAATTTTATTATAATCTTTTAAAAAATGAGAAAAAGTCAGTAGAACGAAATATACTAGTACCTGGAAAACAACTCCAGTTCATCAACCCACAACAGAGTTGAACATCCAACCTCCTTTTAAGAGTGCAACTGTAAAAGGTGGGGGAAAAAAGAGAGAAAAGTCTCCTCACGGTGAAAATTCCAGCGGACGTTTATAAATTGAGCACGGTTACGGTGGCGTGGCCAGGTTACCGTTGGTCCTTTCCCGAACCGTTACTCTAATAAAAACAGCCGAGTTGTGCCGTCATGCCAAATTTCATTTCAGGGAGGGGGATGCATTCTCCTCTTTTCTAAAAAAAGGGGGAAAAAAGATAACTCTTCTTGCAGGAAAAGAGGAAAACCCTCTTTCCTGGAAAGACATAAGGCTTACACGTGTCAGTCTTTCCAATATTGAAGAAACCATCTTTCTAAACACAAAGCCTCGGTTCGATAAGCTGGATCTTTCGCCAATGGCTCACTTACTGCATTTTTTCCCTGATAACTTTCATTCCAAAGATAAGTGATTATTATCGTGAATTTTCTACAGCACTCTCATGAACAAGTTTTCTTTTTGAGCTAATACATAATTATTAAAATAGCTTCAGTTCGGAAGTTTAGGATACCAAAGGATCAATAAATCATGAAATAATTCATAGATATAGGCCGAAAATATATATAAACTGAACCAGAATAAAATAAATAATAAATAAATAAACATATCTATACCTTAATGCACAGATTTGTTTCTAGTCCGCCTTTCTTTCTTTGTTTTGGGAAACTCCAAGAATAAGTTTCTAATACATGTTTTGATGCAATTATTTCAGTATGAATGTTATAGGTATTCTAGACAAAACTTTTAACCCATGATTGGACGAGGAACATTAGGAATCGGCTCACAATATTGAAGTGATATATTTATAATTTTCAGTTTGTTTTATTCTACTTGTTTATATATTTAACAAAAAACTATTCTAGTTATATTATAAGACCAATATGGAAACCACATACCAGAGTTCAAAGACAAAAACTGAACTGACGAGTTGACAAGTTACTGATTATAGGACTATTGAACAGAAACTATCGCCTTTCAATTGAAAACAAACTCTAACCTACACTGAAACCAATCGGGACCTATGGACTCTAATTGGGGGGGCAGCTAAATTTCCGAATATCAAGCGGATAAATCAATTTAGTTCGAAGTCCTATGAACAGTAGATAATGCTCTATAATAGGTAAGAGCATGACCTCAACTTCCCATATTTTGTTTCATTATATTCAAATTTTTCGACTTTAACCAGAATCTCATTCATCAGCTTAATCCCTGTATACAAGCACCCATCCAGTATCAACCATCCTCCACGAGGGTTGAAACACATCGAACTAACTCAAACTTATGCAAGGTTAGCAATGCTATATCCTATCCTAAACAGAAATTCCAAACTTAAACCAGAAACAACTGTTCTTATATTTAAAACAATGAATGAAAAGGAAAAAAACTACAATCTTTTCAAAATAAAGTCCTAAGAATTGCAGTTAATGCTCCTTGGTTCATAAGAAATAGCCAATTGGATCGCGAATTACAAGTGGAGTCAATAGAGGATTGTATCAAAAAACGGTTCATGAAGTTCCAATCCCAGTTGCCGACAGTTAAAGGAGCAGTGACCTACAACTTGGGAAACCCAACCTCAACCCGAAGACTGAAGCTTTATATAAATATAAAATTAATTCATAGTCACACTACCTCTATTTACTTATTATTATTACTATTCATTTATTTATTCATGTTTTGTTTTTTTTATTTATTTATATATTTTTTTCTCTTTTCTTCTCTCTTCCCTTTTTTCAGATTAACTTGTTTCTTTTTACTATTAGAAGACAATTGTTTGTTTTATTTAAGTGTGCCAATATCATTATTTTTTGTTATTAATTTTACTTTCCTCTTTTATTAAGAAGCATTATTCTTATCTATTTATTTTATTATTATTTGTTTTCTTTTAATAAGAACATTTTATATAGTTAGGGGTGTCATTTGTATGACTATAACCCCTCATAATCAACTGTTAAAAAATATATATAATATAAGTTATATCAACCATGTAAGGCCAACCAGGCCGATCTGATATAAAAAATAGAATAAAATAAAAAGAGGGTTGAAACGGCAATGGCCAGCTGCTCCACTCAAGACATAAGTGTATTGCGGCTCTAGCGCTCTCTTTTAGACTCCACTAGCTTTTAATACCAGTGCCCTGGTTGAAAGAGAAGCTCTGGGATCTTTTGGAGCCATGCTTTACCTTCTACAAAGGGGCTGTAAAACCTGGTTCAGAGTTCCGTAGGATAAAAGTAAATATTGTATGTAGGTGAGAATGTGTGTCAGAAGTATTTATTTAATTTTTTTATCTTGGATATAAATTATTATCATTTAATCAGTTTTTATTATATCGATTTATCTATAAATATCGATGGATATCATATTTGTATTTTTATTTTTTTTTAGTATTAATTATTTAGTATCTGGAATAAATGAATAAGATGGCTTCTATAATCTTAATTCACAATTAATGGCTAACACTTATTGCCACTAATTGTGTCAGCTTATATTATCACTCTTCAATTTAAGAAACTATAAGAATAAAAAGTTATATACGTTCTAATATGTGTTTGTTCACGAACAAAAAGTGCTATTGATTGTTAAGATAATAGAATAACGCAATAGCTATTGAAGCCAGAATTATTCCTCCTCCTTTTATATCAGAACTTGAGTGAAATAGCCTAACGATTGCCGTGACCTTTGAGTATAAGATGGCAGGGGTGCTTATCTCACCTTAATTAGGGTATTTTCGGTAGCAGTTCTGAGGAACTTGTCAAGTACCAGTTCTCTGTGGTTTCCAGGAATGTTCTTCGCTCAACCGCCATTGTAACCTGTCTCTTTTATGGGGGAATATCTTGCTTGTGTTAATCTACTTAACGGGTCGTTGTGTTACTGTTAATTCTTATGAATTTTAATAAAATTATTAGTATTCGTAATAATGTAATAATAATAATGAATACGTAGTAATTAAAGTAACTATGAATACGTTACTTAGAATTACAAAACCAAAGAATTAACTGATAACACTTAACAATTGAAGAGACTTAATGAATGATGTATTCAGAAAAAAATCAGATGATTGTCATTCAAAATTAAGTTTGTTAAATTCACTTTAATGAAGTTTTTCTTATTAACTTCGTAAGAGATGTTATGATATTTGCCAAAATATAGTCACAAAATGATAATTTATAGTTTTTCGTAACAAAAATTCTACTATACTATTGAACGTACAGAGCTCCAAAAAGACTCAAATTTTAGCAAATTTACTCAAAAAATTAATTTAATAACAAAATAAAAATATGAATGGTGTTTATCTTGTGGTAAATACTTTCCAAAATATTGAGCTAATTAAAACTTTCTTTTGTATATATTGTGGAACTTGTAAAGTACCGTAGGACCACCACAGAAATAAAAGTCGACCCCCTCCCTAGGGTGGATCGAACCGGCGCCGCTGCTGTTCCCAGGTTGAGAAGATCTACGCATGAACTCCCACGGCTACAAGCGACCCATAAACATACATACATAAAATTCAAATAAATTTTAATAATTTTTTTTTAAGAAATAAAGGTCTAAGTAGGTCGCAAATCCAGATTTTTAATGTAAATGGAAACCAAAATAAAATATCAAAGAATCAGTTCGAACTAGCCTTGTGCGTTTATTTGCTCTTTTTTTCTGTTTTGCTTAGTTTCTTAAACTATAAATACCAGGAATTAAATACAATCTGCACAGCAGTTTAACAATAATGAACTTTTATAATTACCAATGAATTATGAATTTATTAATCCACTCATAAAATATATTTTTATGTAATACGATCTAATGACAATAATAGAAACTATTAATGAATTGAAGCAGAAATTCAATTTAGAAAGGTCAAGTGGCAATTTCCTATCGAGATAGAATTAAATTAAATTACATTGTCGAGCAGACATTAAAGAAATTCTTATTTGTACAAGTATGCAATGAATTTATAATCCATTAAAAACATTTCCTCTGAAATATTAAAAAAAAAAAATAATGATTTGCATAACGAAAATTGTTATGTGATGAAGGAGAGGTTCCATATAATTTGCAAGTCAAATTTCATCAAGAAGAGCCATCACCAGGAAATCAATGAAATCGATTATTGCTACGACCATCACTAGAAATGAATTGGAAAGCGGGGGAGGGGGATTCCAATCCTAAATTAGGACAGTCAATGTATTTTTTCAGTATATATGTATATATAGTTGACAGTAAAAATTGATATATAAGAAGATGGTCAGGGTTGCGGTCAAAAGTGAAACAAAAATAGTTGTAAACTATTTCTGTTTCACTTTTGACCGCAACCCTGACCATCTTCTTATATATATTTTTTCAGTAGTATTGCCATGGACACAATGTTTTAAAATCTTAAATAAACTCCTCTGGTCATCTAAATATTATTAGATTATAATTTTTAAAATTATAAACAACATTATTTTACCAATTTTAGTTCTCTCAACTAAACTAAATTTCATATATATTTAGTCTAGCTCTCTCTCTCCAGCTCACTGTATGAAACAAGCGTCAGATAGCAGGTGTGTCGGATTGCAATGAGTCAAATGCAGTAGTAGTATTTGACAGCGTGTAATTGGTGCATACATACTATATAGGCCATTCTCTCATTTCATACAAATTTCATGGTTCCAATTTAACTGGGAAAAACTAGCGTTTTCCAATGATTACTTTCCATGAATTATAGGTAGGCTGCTAATGATGTTCTAAAAAAAAAACCTTCATAGAATTAATTTTTAAAGAAGCCATAAGATCATACTTATGTTTCATAACTGAAATGAGGGAGTTAGAAATACTCAAATTCAACAAACACTAAATGTTATTATTATGTTTTTTTGTACAATATTTTTAAAAAAGTTTAAGTCAGAGCTCTTTTGTTTTAAATGCAAAACTTAGAAATTGTAATTTGTTGTTCTTATCTCCGAAATATTTTACCTTTTTTAATGTCAACTTTTTATAATAATTTTTTACAGTTTGACTTTTACAGTACTTTGTCTTCATATTTTGAAAATTTATTAATCTTAATATCATCTCACTCAAATGTCAGTAAAAAAAAACACAAAGTTTGTATGGTGAAAATAAGCTTGAATGAAATAAACTTTAAAAAAAAAAAAAATATGGTAGGTAATCAACTCATGTGATAAGATAATAACATTCAGAAAATACATCGTAAGAAGATACTCTTATCCATAGCAGAAGAAAATCATGTCGACTGCTGGATTGTATTCCGAGAATTGGGGACGAGAGCATCATCAGTTTTAAACTTGGAGAATTGAAAATCATCCAAATAAACTGAATAAAAAAAGAAATAATCGTTATTTTAATCTCTGAATACTATTTGAAAGTGGTAAAACCTGAAAACCAATTTTAATTAAAAATAAAGAAGTTCAGAGTTCAGGTTCTACTACAAATATCTCCTTTGTTCCTATTTCCTTCACTGTTGGAGGTGTGAGGGAGATAGATGTGCGAGAAATAGGTTTTGACGGTTATACTGAAGTGGACCATTCCATGTGAGTATCTTATCAACATCATTGATAGATAACTCTCTTATAAACCAACAAATTAACTGTAATATAACGTGAATCAAACTCAACTTTTAGGGTGGATCAAATATCACTGTGAGTGAACGAGGCACTATATGGAGCAAGACGCAGAGGAAGACCACGCCTTCGATGGAGTGATGGTGAGAGTGGTGATGCCTGGACCATGATGGGAGTGAGGAACTGGATGGCCGCCGCACATCGTAATGATTGGTGGAGGCTAATGCAAGAGGCCAGGACTCGACATCGAGTTGTGGAGCCGAATTAATAATAATGACAAATATCACTGTGTGAGAGAGATAGGAGGTGAAATGACACTCATTATCACTCTCATAAAAACATGCTCACAAGGGAACTAGAGCTAGTTCTGTGAAACAGGTTATCCTCGTTATGACGGGAATCTGCTACAGCATTGCATGCCCTAAATGATAATGAAATAAAGATTTCCAAAGTATTGGCGCCCAATTTGAAAAAAATGTGAGGAGAACATGTTGCATCAACATGTTGTTCATGTTGGAACAGGAAAATTATAGATCATAACTTTTTTTACTGTACAACTAATAGCGCAATCTATCCTGAAACAAGTAATCAAGACTTTCCAGCAGGTATTAGGAAAAAAATAAGATTATAAACGGGAAAAAAAGATAATTCTTCTGCCATCAAAGTCAGCAACTTGAGTTGTAGGACAGATGAGGGAGATAGATACATATAAATAGATATATATATATATATATATATATATATAACACGTCAAGTTTAGATTTAGGCCTATAAACAAATTGAAACTGAGATAAAAGTCCTTGTACAACCAGCTGAGGTTATCTATTGGCCAGTGAATGCAATTGAAGTATTGATGATTTCACCAACACTAACATCTCATTGGGATTTATATTTGTATGTTTTGGTAGAACGGCCCATATAGAAGAAAACTATAGAAATAAAATGAATATTAATTTCGAATTAAAGTTTATAAAATCCTTACAAAGTTACTTTCGAATTAACGTTTATGAAATCCTTACAAAACTACTTTCGAATTAAAGTTTATAAAATCGTTCGTTAGAAGCTTTTAGTTATTAAATAAAAATATCAAAAATTTTCTGTTGTTTTACACCATCTCAGTTTTTTCTTAAGAACAGCTGAACAATATTAAATGAATCCTTGAAAAATTACTTTCAGCGAGTGGTTAGTACTGTGTAATCCTCTATTCCATAAAATCAATGAACATTAACTAACGCAAAATTAATAATTTTAAAAGGGGTAGAAAACTACTTCAAGAGTATTCTAAGGATAATAAAACTTTTGGAATAAAAAGAGAATAGAAAATATTTTCAGAAAGTTCTTTTCCATATAAATATAAATGAATCCGGTTATAATCTTGTTTGTTTCGATGTAACCGGTTTTACACAGAATAATACATAATTCAACGCTATTTTGAATAATTATTTTATAATAAAATAATTGCAATATCTATTTAAGTCCTGAACACATATTCAGGAAAATTCATTATAGTTTCAATTAACTGAGTGCAGAGAGGAGGCGGAGACAGGATCATGAGGATCGCATCCAAGCAGACGGCTGACGAATCAGAACGCAGATCAGAACAATGAGACGGATGGGAGCGGGTGCGCAGTTCCCGATACAGAAGCGAAAATTGCTGCGCGAGGGCAGTGAGGATTTCTCGGAACACATTTACATCACAGCTAAGGTATTTAATTGTATTGGATAACTGACTCATGGATACCTCGGCTGACGTATCCGCGAGGTGCAACAGTGCAACGATATCTGTAAATGGTGTGGAAATTACATGACCATAAAATACATTGTGAGCATTGCATCATTTCTCTATCCATTAACAAATCCAATTATAGCATCCAAACACATTGTCAATAATTTTTACTTACCTTACCCCTATTAGGATATGAGAATATTGTAATGGAGTCAAATTTTCAAGGAATCTACGTTTGTCGGGAAGAAGAGGAGAAAAAATGCAGTTATTTCATCCCAATTTTTTATTGCTTTAATGAAAACTATGTATAATTAATAGTCAAAATTGGTGAGTCTGCCAAGTATAGGTAGGGTGAATAAAAAAATGGCGGCTGTTTCAAATCGATAAAAACAAACATTTTTTCGTTCGGAGCTCTATATCTTAAAAAATAGGAACTATATCTTAAGGAAGAGTACATTTGCTAAAATATGAGTCCTAATAGAGTTATTTACGTTAAATAGTTTTCGAGATATAGCTTTTTAAAAAGCGAAATTTCTTAAAAATGTTGTATGGGACGTACTGAAAGATCAGCAGTTAGTGAATTTATTTCGAAAAATTTATAACTCAAAAACCATTTGACGTACAGATGTCTATTAGCACTCAAACTAAAGTTAATTTAATGAGCTATACAGTAGTTTATGATGTTTATCTTCGTAGAAGTAATAGTTTACATGGAATTTGCTAAAATAAATTGATTTTTGTTCGGACAAATTTTCATTTCCCAAATTTATATTCATATGTGAATATCCTAAAAACTACTACTCCCACGAAGATAAGTGTGATAAACCACTTTATAGTAAGTTAAATTTCCTTTATTTTGAATGTTGCCAGACATATGTGCGTCTTATGGATCTAGAGATATATTTTTTTCAAAATTCCAACATTTTATAGGAACAACTATAAATTAACATTTTTTGAGTTTATTTTGTCAAATATCATAAAACTACTACTCCTACAAAGATAAACATTATTAACTATTTTGTAGTAAGTCTGTACATCCAATGGTTTCTGAAATGAAGTTTTTCATAAATCAAACTTATTGTCTGAACAACTATAAATCAATTTATTTTAGCAAATATCATGAAAACTACTATTCCTACGAAGGCAAAGGTCATAAACTTCTTTATAGTCCATTAAACTAGATTTAATTTGAGTGCTAATAGACATCTGTACGTCACATAGTTACTGAGATATAGATTTCTCAAAATAAATTAAGAAACTACTAATTTTTCAGTAGATTTTTAAGAAATTTTGCTTTTTAAAAAGCTATATCTCAAGAACTATTGGACCTAAAAAGCTCTTTTAGGGCTAATAATTCAGCACATTTACTCTTCTTTAAATAATGTCCTCTTAGATTTTCTAGTGCTGTTGGTAGTTTTTAAGATATAGAGCTTCGAATGAAAAATTAAGGTTTTGAAGCAGCCGTCATTTTTTTTCCCTCTACCTATACTTGGCATACTCATCAATTTTGACTATTAATTATACAATTTTCATTAAGGTAATCAAAAATTAGGGTGAGATAACTGCCTTTTCTTCTTCCCGGCTCTTGTACTAGGTGGACTGACTCTGTTACCTACTTTTCAGTAGCAATGTATAACCATGGTATTTTTTTCAAATATGAATTCAAAAAAAGTAAAATAAACTCACCCCAGTTCTCAAATGACAGATATTGACTTAGTACTCACCTGTAAAAATAAAAACAAATTATATTATAATAAATAAATATTTAAATGATAAATGAAAAAGTTACTTACTTTAAATTAATACATAATTTAAGTTAAAATAAGTAACTTAATGAATAAAGAACATTAATGAAGTCCAGGTAGGTAACTGATAGATATATATTATGTATATAGTAGTGCCCTACACAAAGTCAATAATTTTCGTACAATAAAAAAATCTTACTAATTTTTTTTATTCTCAAAGTCCCTATTTGAAATAAAGATTTGTGTCTAACAGAGTCTGTGTGTGGGGTTTTGTTTTTATCTGAAACGTTGTTACATTTTAAACAGATTCGATACTTAGGAGTCCATCTTGACAAGAGACTTACTTGAAATCCACACAAAAGACTGAAACGACAAGAAACTGCTCGTAGATTCCGATTGCTACAACACTTACTTGACAAACGCTCTAAACTTCCCATTCACTACAAAAAATTAGTATACACTACAATAATCAGACCAATTTGGAAATATGGAATTGAGCTCTGGGGCTCCACCAAACCATCAAATTCTTCCCGCATCCAATTGTTACAATCCAAAATCCTACGTAAAATCCTTGATGCTCCTTATTACGTCACAAATAAACTCATTCACAAAGACCTTAACATCCCATTCGTTGCAGATTTGACCCAAAACAGATATGCGTCTTTTCATTCCTAACTCCTTAACCATCCTAACACATTAATTCTTAATCTTTCATCCTTAACAATCCCTGATAATCCTCCGAGGCGTCTGAAAAGAAGATGGCCACGGGACCTTTTAATCCTTTAACGGACCTTTTAAAATTTAAATTAATGTTTGAAGTACCACCAATGGGTGGTTCCTTCCCAATATTTTCAAGTGTATATGAAACATACTACATATTTACCTATTGTATTATTTTGTACAGTTGTAAATTACATTAAATAAATAATTTTAAAAAAAACATTTTAAACAACGTTTCAGATAAAAACAATTAAAAATAAAATCAGATTAGAGATGCAAAATTAGGCTATTCTTGTTAATTTATTTCGTGGGATGAAAACTACAACTATGTTCTGTTCCACGAGACGAGAGAAATCGGTAAATAATAACAAGTCAACTGCAGATTGGGTTCTTTCTTTAAAGGGGCTACACTGCTTTCAGCTTCATACAGAATGGAAATTGTTAATTCCCTTCAAAGATAGAATGGCAACCAACCGTGATGGTTCGCATGTTTCTGTTTCCCCTCGTTTGGTGGAACGAAATACAGTAAACTACAATCCAATTTGTCCAGAAAACTAAACATGTGAACCTGCCTATAAGAATGGAGTTTTTCTTCCTAACCATCTATTTATTTAAACATATACACTGCTATGTATTGACAATACTGGGATATGAAGAAATTAGGTTTAATTAAATAGATATTTTGAATATTATTAATAACGTTTGTCGACTCATAAATATGAAGGTAGAAGGGCTTTTGTGATAACATATCTGGTCAAGATTTAAGGATAGCCGAGGTCAGGTAGCGATGTTCTTGTCTCGGTGCTTTTAACGCTGATCTATAAAAAAAACAGAATCAAAGGAATAAATGCTGCATCAATTTTTCCATATTAAAGTTCTGGTCTACGCCCCAAAATACGACTAGCCAATGAAATGACTGGAAAGAAAGTAGATGGGAGAAAATATTTCCATCAAGGAGAGGACGAAAAAGGCCTTTCTGGCGAGAGGAGTCTGACGAAACGGCTAAAGTCAGTACAAGAAGAGATCTATTAGAGTAAAGACTAGAAGACATCTAAGGGAAAACAATTTCTAAAATTATGCTGTTGTTTTTTTATAATTTATTTATTGATATTTACAACTGTAAACATATATACACATCAAGTAAATTTTCTGTAAGTGATATTATGACATGATAAAAACATGTGGAGGATCTACCCATTGATATAACTCCAAAAACATTTCTAAAGGAGAAGGTCTCGAGGCCATCTTCTTTTCAGACGGATTATTAGGTAGTGAAAGTAGAAACGAGTTGGTTTGGGTGGTTGGGAAGTTTATTATGGAAGGATTGGTATCTGGTTCTGGCCAAATCGACAACATAGGGGACGTTGAGGTCCTGATGGATGATTTGATTTGTGACAAAGTAAGGAGAATTAAGAATTTTACGAAGTATTTTGGACTGTAAGGATTGGATTCGAGAGGAATTAGATGGTTTAGTGGAGCCACATATCTCAACTCCGTATGTACAAATAGGCCTTATAATAGTCATGTAGATCAGTCTTTTGTAATGGATTGGAAGTTTGGACCGTTTGTCTAGTAAATGTTGTAATAGTCGGAATCGACGAGCAGTTTCCTGTCTTTTCAGTCTTGTATGAGGATTCCATGTCAGTCGTTTGTCCAGATTTAGTCCTAAGTAACGGATCTGTTCAACACGAATAAGTGGGGTATTATTAAAAGATACTTTAGGGCAAGACGAAGGTGTACGACGAAGGGTAAATGTGATTTGGTGGGATTTATTGGAATTTATTTTAATCCTCCAGTTTTGGCACCATTTCTAAAATTATGTAAAAATTCTTTTGCTCGACTTCTAAGGCACATATCACAAAAAAAAAGTTTAATTGAATCTGGCAATCCCAAGTCCGTAGTAGCTTCCCCTTGTGAGTTCGAAAATTTCTCATCAATAGAAATATTGACATGTGGAAGAAGTTATTCCTTTTCCCCTCAAACACTAGAAGCATCTTTTTTTAAGTTGTTTACTAAGGTATCCTTATATAATTTTTTAACCATTTATATCCTCCTTTCCAACCTTCTTTGAACACCATCTACTCCACCTTCAATCTACCATAACAATATAAATGTTTGTTTCCTATCATTTAAAAGGGAATATTTACCTATATCTGATAATATATTAATTTGTATTATAAGGAAATAT